>NW_026871259.1:0-300000 GCF_028564815.1 Eubalaena glacialis
GAATCTTCCTACATCAAAACATGCATGGGAAACCCAGAAGATGGTATGCCATGATATCGGGAATGGTTTCTAAAACGCACCTCATTTCTCCTCTCCTTGTGCTCGGGTTCGCCATTCCAGCCGCTTGACTAACCATCTCCCTACTTGGAGAATCAGCACCTTTAACCTCCTGTTTCGTCCAGGTTGCAATTTGTCCTGAGGATGAACGGGAAGACGGGGAACCAACGAGAGACTAGCCCTAGGTGTTGGGACAGGCACAGGTCACTCCATTTTCCCATCAGGAAGAAGAATGAACCACAGGCTCAGCCTGCCCCCCAGAACCAAAATAGGGCCTGAAGCAATCCTGCGCTTTTGCGGCCAGCTCCCAAAAAAGCGAGGAGACAAATGGAGCTCAGGGGCACTGCAATTCACAAACGTGCAGAGTTATAAATGAGAACTCTCGTCCACAAATATATTGAGGGAAGGCAACGAAGAGGATTTGAAAGCAAGGCAGATTTGCAGGAAACAGATTTCAGGAGGTAGATTCGACTCGCCTTTAAAGCACATGAAAAGCGGCAAAACGTTGACAATGATGCCCTTGGCCAAAAAGGGCGTATGCGTTTTTTCCTGAATATATTCAGGAAAAAAAGCATACGCCCTTTTTGGCCAACCAAGCAAGCCGGAAGTGCAAATCAACGCTACAAAGAAGTCTCGCTTGCCCTCGGTCAAAAGGGCCATGCTGAACAAAGTGTAAAAACCAGAAAAGCAGGACAGGCCATGGAGACATGGCAGCCTTACTACGCTGATGGGCGGGATGTAAATTGCCAACAGGCACTCTGGAGAAGAGTACGGTGTGTCCTGAAACAAGTAATAAACACAGCGTAGAGAGCATAGGGCACTTCCACTCATGGGTGTATAATTGGGGAAAACTAAAAATCAACAAGACACAGGCACCCTAAAGTTTACGGCTGCTCTGTTTCCAAGAACCTCCGCTTCGGTACACCTTCAATATCCCAGGAAAGAGAAAAATGGATAAAGAAATGGTGGTACTTGGCACAATGGAATATCACTCAGCCATGAAATCAATGTCATAAGGCTAGTTAGCAGCATGATGAGTGGATTTAGGTACGATGATTCTAAGTGAAATAAGTCACACAGAAAAAGACACTTATCCTAAGATATCGCTTATAGAGGGAATGTCAAAATCGCTACACTTGAACTGAATTACAAAACAGAACAGAGGCACACCTTTAGAAGACACACTATGCCTGCTTAACCGGAAAGGTGAGGTGGGGTGATGCATAAAACAAGGGTTTGAAATTAGCTCAGACACCGCTCCATAAGCCAAATATGTAATAGACAAGGCCTACTCCCTGCTCAGTGAACTGGACTCAACACCCCCTAGTCACCGCACAAGAATATATCTGACTAGTATGAATCTGAAAACCTATGTATTGATATCTCTCTGCAAGTGAATCAAGAGGGTGTAAAGAGGCATAAACACAGCAGGGAAAAGCAGCCAAACCCCATTCTAAACATACATTAATTTAAAAAACCCACAAAGCAAAGACAGTGAAAGAGAGAGAAATTCTTACAAAATCCGTTCAGGGTCTCTGATGCAACCTGGATTGACCATATCTAGACCCACAGCTGGATGAGACATAAGGCTGGACACTCTTGGGGCTGAGAGGATTGGTGAGGTTGGGTGAGCAAATGCAGATACTTTAAAGTAATACCGCGGGGTACCCACCCCATGGGTCTCAAATCTCCAGGTACAAGGGAATCTTCCTACATCAAAACATGCATGGGAAACCCAGAAGATGGTATGCCATGATATCGGGAATGGTGTCTAAAACGCACCTTATTTCTCCTCTCCTTGTGCTCGGGTTCGCCATTCCAGCCGCTTGACTAACCATCTCCCTACTTGGAGAATCAGCACCTTTAACCTCCTGTTTCGTCCAGGTTGCAATTTGTCCTGAGGATGAACGGGAAGACGGGGAACCAACGAGAGACTACCCCTAGGTGTTGGGACAGGCACAGGTCACTCCATTTTCCCATCAGGAAGAAGAATGAACCACAGGCTCAGCCTGCCCCCCAGAACCAAAATAGGGCCTGAAGCAATCCTGCGCTTTTGCGGCCAGCTCCCAAAAAAGCGAGGAGACAAATGGAGCTAAGGGGCACTGCAATTCACAAATGTGCAGAGTTATAAATGAGAACTCTCGTCCACAAATATATTGAGGGAAGGCAACGAAGAGGATTTGAAAGCAAGGCAGATTTGCAGGAAACAGATTTCAGGAGGTAGATTCGACTCGCCTTTAAAGCACATGAAAAGCGGCAAAACGTTGACAATGATGCCCTTGGCCAAAAAGGGCGTATGCGTTTTTTCCTGAATATATTCAGGAAAAAACGCATACGCCCTTTTTGGCCAACCAAGCAAGCCGGAAGTGCAAATCAACGCTACAAAGAAGTCTCGCTTGCCCTCGGTCAAAAGGGCCATGCTGAACAAAGTGTAAAAACCAGAAAAGCAGGACAGGCCATGGAGACATGGCAGCCTTACTACGCTGATGGGCGGGATGTAAATTGCCAACAGGCACTCTGGAGAAGAGTACGGTGTGTCCTGAAACAAGTAATAAACACAGCGTAGAGAGCATAGGGCACTTCCACTCATGGGTGTATAATTGGGGAAAACTAAAAATCAACAAGACACAGGCACCCTAAAGTTTACGGCTGCTCTGTTTCCAAGAACCTCCGCTTCGGTACACCTTCAATATCCCAGGAAAGAGAAAAATGGATAAAGAAATGGTGGTACTTGGCACAATGGAATATCACTCAGCCATGAAATCAATGTCATAAGGCTAGTTAGCAGCATGATGAGTGGATTTAGGTACGATGATTCTAAGTGAAATAAGTCACACAGAAAAAGGCACTTGTCCTAAGATATCGCTTATAGAGGGAATGTCAAAATCGCTACACTTGAACTGAATTACAAAACAGAACAGAGGCACACCTTTAGAAGACACACTATGGCTGCTTAACCGGAAAGGTGAGGTGGGGTGATGCATAAAACAAGGGTTTGAAATTAGCTCAGACACCGCTCCATAAGCCAAATATGTAATAGACAAGGCCTACTCCCTGCTCAGTGAACTGGACTCAACACCCCCTAGTCACCGCACAAGAATATATCTGACTAGTATGAATCTGAAAACCTATGTATTGATATCTCTCTGCAAGTGAATCAAGAGGGTGTAAAGCGGCATAAACACAGCAGGGAAAAGCAGCCAAACCCCATTCTAAACATACATTACTTTAAAAAACCCACAAAGCAAAGACAGTGAAAGAGAGAGAAATTCTTACAAAATCCGTTCACGGTCTCTGATGCAACCTGGATTGACCATATCTAGACCCACAGCTGGATGAGACATAAGGCTGGACACTCTTGGGGCTGAGAGGATTGGTGAGGTTGGGTGAGCAAATGCAGATACTTTAAAGTAATACCGCGGGGTACCCACCCCATGGGTCTCAAATCTCCAGGTACAAGGGCATCTTCCTACATCAAAACATGCATGGGAAACCCAGAAGATGGTATGCCATGATATCGGGAATGGTTTCTGAAACGCACCTCATTTCTCCTCTCCTTGTGCTCGGGTTCGCCATTCCAGCCGCTTGACTAACCATCTCCCTACTTGGAGAATCAGCACCTTTAACCTCCTGTTTCGTCCAGGTTGCAATTTGTCCTGAGGATGAACGGGAAGACGGGGAACCAACGAGAGACTAGCCCTAGGTGTTGGGACAGGCACAGGTCACTCCATTTTCCCATCAGGAAGAAGAATGAACCACAGGCTCAGCCTGCCCCCCAGAACCAAAATAGGGCCTGAAGCAATCCTGCGCTTTTGCGGCCAGCTCCCAAAAAAGCGAGGAGACAAATGGAGCTCAGGGGCACTGCAATTCACAAACGTGCAGAGTTATAAATGAGAACTCTCGTCCACAAATATATTGAGGGAAGGCAACGAAGAGGATTTGAAAGCAAGGCAGATTTGCAGGAAACAGATTTCAGGAGGTAGATTCGACTCACCTTTAAAGCACATGAAAAGCGGCAAAACGTTGACAATGATGCCCTTGGCCAAAAAGGGCGTATGCGTTTTTTCCTGAATATATTCAGGAAAAAACGCATACGCCCTTTTTGGCCAACCAAGCAAGCCGGAAGTGCAAATCAACGCTACAAAGAAGTCTCGCTTGCCCTCGGTCAAAAGGGCCATGCTGAACAAAGTGTAAAAACCAGAAAAGCAGGACAGGCCATGGAGACATGGCAGCCTTGCTACGCTGATGGGCGGGATGTAAATTGCCAACAGGCACTCTGGAGAAGAGTACGGTGTGTCCTGAAACAAGTAATAAACACAGCGTAGAGAGCATAGGTCACTTCCACTCATGGGTGTATAAATGGGGAAAACTAAAAATCAACAAGACACAGGCACCCTAAAGTTTACGGCTGCTCTGTTTCCAAGAACCTCCGCTTCGGTACACCTTCAATATCCCAGGAAAGAGAAAAATGGATAAAGAAATGGTGGTACTTGGCACAATGGAATATCACTCAGCCATGAAATCAATGTCATAAGGCTAGTTAGCAGCATGATGAGTGGATTTAGGTACGATGATTCTAAGTGAAATAAGTCACACAGAAAAAGACACTTATCCTAAGATATCGCTTATAGAGGGAATGTCAAAATCGCTACACTTGAACTGAATTACAAAACAGAACAGAGTCACACCTTTAGAGACACACTATGGCTGCTTAACGGGAAAGGTGAGGTGGGGTGATGCATAAAACAAGGGTTTCAAATTAGCTCAGAGACCGCTCCATAAGCCAAATATGTAATAGACAAGGCCTACTCCCTGCTCAGTGAACTGGACTCAACACCCCCTAGTCACCACACAAGAATATATCTGACTAGTAAGAATCTGAAAACCTATGTATCGATATCTCTCTGCAAGTGAATCAAGAGGGTGTAAAGCGGCATCAACACAGCAGGGAAAAGCAGCCAAGCCCGATTCTAAACATACATTACTTTAAAAAACCCACAAAACAAAGACAGTGAAAGAGAGAGAAATTCTTACAAAATCCGTTCAGGGTCTCTGATGCAACCTGAATTGACCATATCTAGACCCACAGCTGGATGAGACATAAGGCTGGACACTCTTGGGGCTGAGAGGATTGGTGAGGTTGGGTGAGCAAACGCAGATACTTTAAAGTAACACTGCGGGGAACACACCCCATGGGTCTCAAATCTCCAGGTACAAGGGCATCTTCCTACATCAAAACATGCATGGGAAACCCAGAAGATGGTATGCCATGAGATCGGGAAAGGTTTCTAAAATGCACCTCATTTCTCCTCTCCTTGTGCTCGGGTTCACCATTCCAGCTGCTTGACTAACCATCTCCCTACTTGGAGAATCAGCACCTTTAACCTCCTGATTGTACAGGTTGCAATTTGTCCTGAGGATGAACGTGAAGACGGGGAACCAACGAGAGACGAGCCCTAGGTGTTGGGACAGGCATAGGTCACTCCATTTTCCCATCAGGAAGAAGAATGAACCACAGGCTCAGCCTGCCCCCCAGAACCAAAATAGGGCCTGAAGCAATCCTGCGCTTTTGCGGCCAGCTCCCAAAAAAGCGAGGAGACAAATGGAGCTCAGGGGCACTGCAATTCACAAATGTGCAGAGTAATAAATGAGAACTCTCGTCCACAAATATATTGAAGGAAGGCAACGAAGAGGATTTGAAAGCAAGGCAGATTTGCAGGAAACAGATTTCAGGAGGTAGATTCGACTCGCCTTTAAAGCACATGAAAAGCGGCAAAACGTTGACAATGATGCCCTTGGCCAAAAAGGGCGTATGCGTTTTTTCCTGAATATATTCAGGAAAAAACGCATACGCCCTTTTTGGCCAACCAAGCAAGCCGGAAGGGCAAATCAGCGCTACAAAGAAGTCTCGCTTGCCCTCGGTCAAAAGGGCCATGCTGAACAAAGTGTAAAAACCAGAAAAGCAGGACAGGCCATGGAGACATGGGAGCCTTGCTACGCTGATGGGCGGGATGTAAATTGCCAACAGGCACTCTGGAGATGAGTACGGTGTGTCCTGAAACAAGTAATAAACACAGCGTTGAGAGCATAGGGCACTTCCACTCATGGGCGTATAAATTGGGAAAATTAAAAATCAACAAGACACAGGCACCCCAAACTTTACGGCTGCTCTGTTTACAAGAACCTCCGCTTCGGTACACCTTCAATATCCCAGGAAAGAGAAAAATGGATAAAGAAATGGTGGTACTTGGCACAATGCAATATCACTCAGCCATGAAATCAATGTCATAAGGCTAGTTAGCAGCATGATGAGTGGATTTAGGTACGATGATTCTAAGTGAAATAAGTCACACAGAAAAAGACACTTATCCTAAGATATCGCTTATAGAGGGAACGTCAAAATCGCTACACTTGAACTGAATTACAAAACAGAACAGAGTCACACCTTTAGAAGACACACTATGGCTGCTTAACGGGAAAGGTGAACTGGGGTGATGCATAAAACAAGGGTTTCAAATTAGCTCAGAGACCGCTCCATAAGCCAAATATGTAATAGACAAGGCCTACTCCCTGCTCAGTGAACTGGACTCAACACCCCCTAGTCACCACACAAGAATATATCTGACTAGTAAGAATCTGAAAACCTATGTATCGATATCTCTCTGCAAGTGAATCAAGAGGGTGTAAAGCGGCATCAACACAGCAGGGAAAAGCAGCCAAGCCCGATTCTAAACATACATTACTTTAAAAAACCCACAAAACAAAGACAGTGAAAGAGAGAGAAATTCTTACAAAATCCGTTCAGGGTCTCTGATGCAACCTGGATTGACCATATCTAGACCCACAGCTGGATGAGACATAAGGCTGGACACTCTTGGGGCTGAGAGGATTGGTGAGGTTGGGTGAGCAAACGCAGATACTTTAAAGTAACACTGCGGGGAACACACCCCATGGGTATCAAATCTCCAGGTACAAGGGCATCTTCCTACATCAAAACATGCATGGGAAACCCAGAAGATGGTATGCCATGATATCGGGAATGGTGTCTAAAACGCACCTCATTTCTCCTCTCCTTGTGCTCGGGTTCGACATTCCAGCCGCTTGACTAACCATCTCCCTACTTGGAGAATCAGCACCTTTAACCTCCTGTTTCGTCCAGGTTGCAATGTGTCCTGAGGATGAACGGGAAGACGGGGAACCAACGAGAGACTAGCCCTAGGTGTTGGGACAGGCACAGGTCACTCCATTTTCCCATCAGGAAGAAGAATGAACCACAGGCTCAGCCTGCCCCCCAGAACCAAAATAGGGCCTGAAGCAATCCTGCGCTTTTGTGGCCAGCTCCCAAAAAAGCGAGGAGACAAATGGAGCTCAGGGGCACTGCAATTCACAAACGTGCAGAGTTATAAATGAGAACTCTCGTCCACAAATATATTGAGGGAAGGCAACGAAGAGGATTTGAAAGCAAGGCAGATTTGCAGGAAACAGATTTCAGGAGGTAGATTCGACTCGCCTTTAAAGCACATGAAAAGCGGCAAAACGTTGACAATGATGCCCTTGGCCAAAAAGGGCGTATGCGTTTTTTCCTGAATATATTCAGGAAAAAACGCATACGCCCTTTTTGGCCAACCAAGCAAGCCGGAAGGGCAAATCAGCGCTACAAAGAAGTCTCGCTTGCCCTCGGTCAAAAGGGCCATGCTGAACAAACTGTAAAAACCAGAAAAGCAGGACAGGCCATGGAGACATGGGAGCCTTGCTACGCTGATGGGCGGGATGTAAATTGCCAACAGGCACTCTGGAGAAGAGTACGGTGTGTCCTCAAACAAGTAATAAACACAGCGTAGAGAGCATAGGGCACTTCCACTCATGGGTGTATAAATGGGGAAAACTAAAAATCAACAAGACACAGGCACCCTAAAGTTTACGGCTGCTCTGTTTCCAAGAACCTCCGCTTCGGTACACCTTCAATATCCCAGGAAAGAGAAAAATGGATAAAGAAATGGTGGTACTTGGCACAATGGAATATCACTCAGCCATGAAATGAATGTCATAAGGCTAGTTAGCAGCATGATGAGTGGATTTAGGTACGATGATTCTAAGTGAAATAAGTCACACAGAAAAAGACACTTATCCTAAGATATCGCTTATAGAGGGAATGTCAAAATCGCTACACTTGAACTGAATTACAAAACAGAACAGAGTCACACCTTTAGAAGACACACTATGGCTGCTTAACGGGAAAGGTGAGGTGGGGTGATGCATAAAACAAGGGTTTCAAATTAGCTCAGAGACCGCTCCATAAGCCAAATATATAATAGACAAGGCCTACTCCCTGCTCAGTGAACTGGACTCAACACGCCCTAGACACCACACAAGAATATATCTGACTAGTAAGAATCTGAAAACCTATGTATCGATATCTCTCTGCAAGTGAATCAAGAGGGTGTAAAGCGGCATCAACACAGCAGGGAAAAGCAGCCAAGCCCGATTCTAAACATACATTGCTTTAAAAAACCCACAAAACAAAGACAGTGAAAGAGAGAGAAATTCTTACAAAATCCGTTCAGGGTCTCTGATGCAACCTGGATTGACCATATCTAGACCCACAGCTGGATGAGACATAAGGCTGGACACTCTTCGGGCTGAGAGGATTGGTGAGGTTGGGTGAGCAAACGCAGATACTTTAAAGTAACACTGCGGGGAACACACCCCATGGGTCTCAAATCTCCAGGTACAAGGGCATCTTCCTACATCAAAACATGCATGGGAAACCCAGAAGATGGTATGCCATGAGATCGGGAAAGGTTTCTAAAATGCACCTCATTTCTCCTCGCCTTGTGCTCTGGTTCACCATTCCAGCTGCTTGACTAACCATCTCCCTACTTGGAGAATCAGCACCTTTAACCTCCTGATTGTACAGGTTGCAATTTGTCCTGAGGATGAACGTGAAGACGGGGAACCAACGAGAGACGAGCCCTAGGTGTTGGGACAGGCATAGGTCACTCCATTTTCCCATCAGGAAGAAGAATGAACCACAGGCTCAGCCTGCCCCCCAGAACCAAAATAGGGCCTGAAGCAATCCTGCGCTTTTGCGGCCAGCTCCCAAAAAAGCGAGGAGACAAATGGAGCTCAGGGGCACTGCAATTCACAAACGTGCAGAGTTATAAATGAGAACTCTCGTCCACAAATATATTGAAGGAAGGCAACGAAGAGGATTTGAAAGCAAGGCAGATTTGCAAGAAACAGATTTCAGGAGGTAGATTCGAGTCGCCTTTAAAGCACATGAAAAGCGGCAAAACGTTGACAATGATGCCCTTGGCCAAAAAGGGCGTATGCGTTTTTTCCTGAATATATTCAGGAAAAAACGCATACGCCCTTTTTGGCCAACCAAGCAAGCCGGAAGGGCAAATCAGCGCTACAAAGAAGTCTCGCTTGCCCTCGGTCAAAAGGGCCATGCTGAACAAAGTGTAAAAACCAGAAAAGCAGGACAGGCCATGGAGACATGGGAGCCTTGCTACGCTGATGGGCGGGATGTAAATTGCCAACAGGCACTCTGGAGATGAGTACGGTGTGTCCTGAAACAAGTAATAAACACAGCGTTGAGAGCATAGGGCACTTCCACTCATGGGCGTATAAATTGGGAAAATTAAAAATCAACAAGACACAGGCACCCCAAACTTTACGGCTGCTCTGTTTACAAGAACCTCCGCTTCGGTACACCTTCAATATCCCAGGAAAGAGAAAAATGGATAAAGAAATGGTGGTACTTGGCACAATGCAATATCACTCAGCCATGAAATCAATGTCATAAGGCTAGTTAGCAGCATGATGAGTGGATTTAGGTACGATGATTCTAAGTGAAATAAGTCACACAGAAAAAGGCACTTGTCCTAAGATATCGCTTATAGAGGGAATGTCAAAATCGCTACACTTGAACTGAATTACAAAACAGAACAGAGGCACACCTTTAGAAGACACACTATGGCTGCTTAACCGGAAAGGTGAGGTGGGGTGATGCATAAAACAAGGGTTTGAAATTAGCTCAGACACCGCTCCATAAGCCAAATATGTAATAGACAAGGCCTACTCCCTGCTCAGTGAACTGGACTCAACACCCCCTAGTCACCGCACAAGAATATATCTGACTAGTATGAATCTGAAAACCTATGTATTGATATCTCTCTGCAAGTGAATCAAGAGGGTGTAAAGCGGCATAAACACAGCAGGGAAAAGCAGCCAAACCGCATTCTAAACATACATTACTTTAAAAAACCCACAAAGCAAAGACAGTGAAAGAGAGAGAAATTCTTACAAAATCCGTTCAGGGTCTCTGATGCAACCTGGATTGACCATATCTAGACCCACAGCTGGATGAGACATAAGGCTGGACACTCTTGGGGCTGAGAGGATTGGTGAGGTTGGGTGAGCAAATGCAGATACTTTAAAGTAATACCGCGGGGTACCCACCCCATGGGTCTCAAATCTCCAGGTACAAGGGCATCTTCCTACATCAAAACATGCATGGGAAACCCAGAAGATGGTATGCCATGATATCGGGAATGGTTTCTAAAACGCACCTCATTTCTCCTCTCCTTGTGCTCGGGTTCGCCATTCCAGCCGCTTGACTAACCATCTCCCTACTTGGAGAATCAGCACCTTTAACCTCCTGTTTCGTCCAGGTTGCAATTTGTCCTGAGGATGAACGGGAAGACGGGGAACCAACGAGAGACTAGCCCTAGGTGTTGGGACAGGCACAGGTCACTCCATTTTCCCATCAGGAAGAAGAATGAACCACAGGCTCAGCCTGCCCCCCAGAACCAAAATAGGGCCTGAAGCAATCCTGCGCTTTTGCGGCCAGCTCCCAAAAAAGCGAGGAGACAAATGGAGCTCAGGGGCACTGCAATTCACAAACGTGCAGAGTTATAAATGAGAACTCTCGTCCACAAATATATTGAGGGAAGGCAACGAAGAGGATTTGAAAGCAAGGCAGATTTGCAGGAAACAGATTTCAGGAGGTAGATTCGACTCGCCTTTAAAGCACATGAAAAGCGGCAAAACGTTGACAATGATGCCCTTGGCCAAAAAGGGCGTATGCGTTTTTTCCTGAATATATTCAGGAAAAAACGCATACGCCCTTTTTGGCCAACCAAGCAAGCCGGAAGTGCAAATCAACGCTACAAAGAAGTCTCGCTTGCCCTCGGTCAAAAGGGCCATGCTGAACAAAGTGTAAAAACCAGAAAAGCAGGACAGGCCATGGAGACATGGCAGCCTTACTACGCTGATGGGCGGGATGTAAATTGCCAACAGGCACTCTGGAGAAGAGTACGGTGTGTTCTCAAACAAGTAATAAACACAGCGTAGAGAGCATAGGGCACTTCCACTCATGGGTGTATAAATGGGGAAAACTAAAAATCAACAAGACACAGGCACCCCAAACTTTACGGCTGCTCTGTTTCCAAGAACCTCCGCTTCGGTACACCTTCAATATCCCAGGAAAGAGAAAAATGGATAAAGAAATGGTGGTACTTGGCACAATGGAATATCACTCAGCCATGAAATCAATGTCATAAGGCTAGTTAGCAGCATGATGAGTGGATTTAGGTACGATGATTCTAAGTGAAATAAGTCACACAGAAAAAGACACTTATCCTAAGATATCGCTTATAGAGGGAATGTCAAAATCGCTACACTTGAACTGAATTACAAAACAGAACAGAGTCACACCTTTAGAAGACACACTATGGCTGCTTAACGGGAAAGGTGAGGTGGGGTGATGCATAAAACAAGGGTTTCAAATTAGCTCAGAGACCGCTCCATAAGCCAAATATGTAATAGACAAGGCCTACTCCCTGCTCAGTGAACTGGACTCAACACCCCCTAGTCACCACACAAGAATATATCTGACTAGTAAGAATCTGAAAACCTATGTATCGATATCTCTCTGCAAGTGAATCAAGAGGGTGTAAAGCGGCATCAACACAGCAGGGAAAAGCAGCCAAGCCCGATTCTAAACATACATTACTTTAAAAAACCCACAAAACAAAGACAGTGAAAGAGAGAGAAATTCTTACAAAATCCGTTCAGGGTCTCTGATGCAACCTGGATTGACCATATCTAGACCCACAGCTGGATGAGACATAAGGCTGGACACTCTTGGGGCTGAGAGGATTGGTGAGGTTGGGTGAGCAAACGCAGATACTTTAAAGTAACACTGCGGGGAACACACCCCATGGGTATCAAATCTCCAGGTACAAGGGCATCTTCCTACATCAAAACATGCATGGGAAACCCAGAAGATGGTATGCCATGAGATCGGGAAAGGTTTCTAAAATGTACCTCATTTCTCCTCTCCTTGTGCTCGGGTTCACCATTCCAGCTGCTTGACTAACCATCTCCCTACTTGGAGAATCAGCACCTTTAACCTCCTGATTGTACAGGTTGCAATTTGTCCTGAGGATGAACGTGAAGACGGGGAACCAACGAGAGACGAGCCCTAGGTGTTGGGACATGCATAGGTCACTCCATTTTCCCATCAGGAAGAAGAATGAACCACAGGCTCAGCCTGCCCCCCAGAACCAAAATAGGGCCTGAAGCAATCCTGCGCTTTTGCGGCCAGCTCCCAAAAAAGCGAGGAGACAAATGGAGCTCAGGGGCACTGCAATTCACAAACGTGCAGAGTTATAAATGAGAACTCTCGTCCACAAATATATTGAGGGAAGGCAACGAAGAGGATTTGAAAGCAAGGCAGATTTGCAGGAAACAGATTTCAGGAGGTAGATTCGACTCGCCTTTAAAGCACATGAAAAGCGGCAAAACGTTGACAATGATGCCCTTGGCCAAAAAGGGCGTATGCGTTTTTTCCTGAATATATTCAGGAAAAAACGCATACGCCCTTTTTGGCCAACCAAGCAAGCCGGAAGGGCAAATCAGCGCTACAAAGAAGTCTCGCTTGCCCTCGGTCAAAAGGGCCATGCTGAACAAATTGTAAAAACCAGAAAAGCAGGACAGGCCATGGAGACATGGGAGCCTTGCTACGCTGATGGGCGGGATGTAAATTGCCAACAGGCACTCTGGAGAAGAGTACGGTGTGTCCTCAAACAAGTAATAAACACAGCGTAGAGAGCATAGGGCACTTCCACTCATGGGCGTATAAATTGGGAAAACTAAAAATCAACAAGACACAGGCACCCTAAAGTTTACGGCTGCTCTGTTTCCAAGAACCTCCGCTTCGGTACACCTTCAATATCCCAGGAAAGAGAAAAATGGATAAAGAAATGGTGGTACTTGGCATAATGGAATATCACTCAGCCATGAAATCAATATCATAAGGCTAGTTAGCAGCATGATGAGTGGATTTAGGTTCGATGATTCTAAGTGAAATAAGTCACACAGAAAAAGACACTTATCCTAAGATATCGCTTATAGAGGGAATGTCAAAATCGCTACACTTGAACTGAATTACAAAACAGAACAGAGTCACACCTTTAGAAGACACACTATGGCTGCTTAACGGGAAAGGTGAGGTGGGGTGATGCATAAAACAAGGGTTTGAAATTAGCTCAGAGACCGCTCCATAAGCCAAATATGTAATAGACAAGGCCTACTCCCTGCTCAGTGAACTGGACTCAACACACCCTAGTCACCACACAAGAATATATCTGACAAGTAAGAATCTGAAAACCTATGTATCGATATCTCTCTGCAAGTGAATCAAGAGGGTGTAAAGCGGCATAAACACAGCAGGGAAAAGCAGCCAAACCCCATTCTAAACATACATTACTTTAAAAAACCCACAAAGCAAAGACAGTGAAAGAGAGAGAAATTCTTACAAAATCCGTTCAGGGTCTATGATGCAACCTGGATTGACCATATCTAGACCCACAGCTGGATGAGACATAAGGCTGGACACTCTTGGGGCTGAGAGGATTGGTGAGGTTGGGTGAGCAAACGCAGATACTTTAAAGTAACACTGCGGGGAACACACCCCATGGGTCTCAAATCTCCAGGTACAAGGGCATCTTCCTACATCAAAACATGCATGGGAAACCCAGAAGATGGTATGCCATGAGATCGGGAAAGGTTTCTAAAATGCACCTCATTTCTCCTCTCCTTGTGCTCGGGTTCACCATTCCAGGTGCTTGACTAACCATCTCCCTACTTGAAGAATCAGCACCTTTAACCTCCTGATTGTACAGGTTGCAATTTGTCCTGAGGATGAACGTGAAGACGGGGAACCAACGAGAGACGAGCCCTAGGTGTTGGGACAGGCATAGGTCACTCCATTTTCCCATCAGGAAGAAGAATGAACCACAGGCTCAGCCTGCCCCCCAGAACCAAAATAGGGCCTGAAGCAATCCTGCGCTTTTGCGGCCAGCTCCCAAAAAAGCGAGGAGACAAATGGAGCTCAGGGGCACTGCAATTCACAAACGTGCAGAGTTATAAATGAGAACTCTCGTCCACAAATATATTGAGGGAAGGCAACGAAGAGGATTTGAAAGCAAGGCAGATTTGCAGGAAACAGATTTCAGGAGGTAGATTAGACTCGCCTTTAAAGCACATGAAAAGCGGCAAAACGTTGACAATGATGCCCTTGGCCAAAAAGGGCGTATGCGTTTTTTCCTGAATATATTCAGGAAAAAACGCATACGCCCTTTTTGGCCAACCAAGCAAGCCGGAAGGGCAAATCAGCGCTACAAAGAAGTCTCGCTTGCCCTCGGTCAAAAGGGCCATGCCGAACAAAGTGTAAAAACCAGAAAAGCAGGACAGGCCATGGAGACATGGGAGCCTTGCTACGCTGATGGGCGGGATGTAAATTGCCAACAGGCACTCTGGAGATGAGTACGGTGTGTCCTGAAACAAGTAATAAACACAGCGTTGAGAGCATAGGGCACTTCCACTCATGGGCGTATAAATTGGGAAAAGTAAAAATCAACAAGACACAGGCACCCCAAACTTTATGGCTGCTCTGTTTCCAAGAACCTCCACATCGGTACACCTTCAATATCCCAGGAAAGAGAAAAATGGATAAAGAAATGGTGGTACTTGGCACAATGGAATATCACTCAGCCATGAAATCAATGTCATAAGGCTAGTTAGCAGCGTGATGAGTGGATTTAGGTACGATGATTCTAAGTGAAATAAGTCACACAGAAAAAGACACTTATCCTAAGATATCGCTTATAGAGGGAATGTCAAAATCGCTACACTTGAACTGAATTACAAAACAGAACAGAGTCACACCTTTAGAAGACACACTATGGCTGCTTAACGGGAAAGGTGAGGTGGGGTGATGCATAAAACAAGGGTTTGAAATTAGCTCAGAGACCGCTCCATAAGCCAAATATGTAATAGACAAGGCCTACTCCCTGCTCAGTGAACTGGACTCAACACACCCTAGTCACCACACAAGAATATATCTGACTAGTAAGAATCTGAAAACCTATATATCGATATCTCTCTGCAAGTGAATCAAGAGGGTGTAAAGCGGCATCAACACAGCAGGGAAAAGCAGCCAAGCCCGATTCTAAACATAAATTTCTTTAAAAAACCCACAAAACAAAGACAGTGAAAGAGAGAGAAATTCTTACAAAATCCGTTCAGGGTCTATGATGCAACCTGGATTGACCATATCTAGACCCACAGATGGATGAGACATAAGGCTGGACACTCTTGGGGCTGAGAGGATTGGTGAGGTTGGGTGAGCAAACGCAGATACTTTAAAGTAACACTGCGGGGAACACACCCCACGGGTCTCAAATCTCCAGGTACAAGGGCATCTTCCTACATCAAAACATGCATGGGAAACCCAGAAAATGGTATGCCATGAGATCGGGAAAGGTTTCTAAAATGCACCTCATTTCTCCTCTCCTTGTGCTCGGGTTCGCCATTCCAGCCGCTTGACTAACCATCTCCCTACTTGGAGAATCAGCACCTTTAACCTCCTGTTTCGTCCAGGTTGCAATTTGTCCTGAGGATGAACGTGAAGACGGGGAACCAACGAAAGACTAGCCCTAGGTGTTGGGACAGGCACAGGTCACTCCATTTTCCCATCAGAAAGAAGAATGAACCACAGGCTCAGCCTGCCCCCCAGAACCAAAATAGGGCCTGAAGCAATCCTGCGCTTTTGCGGCCAGCTCCCAAAAAAGCGAGGAGACAAATGGAGCTCAGGGGCACTGCAATTCACAAACGTGCAGAGTTATAAATGAGAACTCTCGTCCACAAATATATTGAGGGAAGGCAACGCAGAGGATTTGAAAGCAAGGCAGATTTGCAGGAAACAGATTTCAGGAGGTAGATTCGACTCGCCTTTAAAGCACATGAAAAGCGGCAAAACGTTGACAATGATGCCCTTGGCCAAAAAGGGCGTATGCGTTTTTTCCTGAATATATTCAGGAAAAAACGCATACGCCCTTTTTGGCCAACCAAGCAAGCCGGAAGGGCAAATCAGCGCTACAAAGGAGTCTCGCTTGCCCTCCGTCAAAAGGGCCATGCTGAACAAATTGTAAAAACCAGAAAAGCAGGACAGGCCATGGAGACATGGGAGCCTTGCTACGCTGATGAGCGGGATGTAAATTGCCAACAGGCACTCTGGAGAAGAGTACGGTGTGTCCTGAAACAAGTAAAAAACACAGCGTAGAGAGCATAGGGCAATTCCACTCATGGGCGTATAAATTGGGAAAACTAAAAATCAACAAGACACAGGCACCCTAAAGTTTACGGCTGCTCTGTTTCCAAGCACCTCCGCTTCGGTACACCTTCAATATCCCAGGAAAGAGAAAAATGGATAAAGAAATGGTGGTACTTGGCACAATGGAATATCACTCAGCCATGAAATCAATATCATAAGGCTAGTTAGCAGCATGATGAGTGGATTTAGGTTCGATGATTCTAAGTGAAATAAGTCACACAGAAAAAGACACTTATCCTAAGATATCGCTTATAGAGGGAATGTGAAAATCGCTACACTTGAACTGAATTACAAAACAGAACAGAGTCACACCTTTAGAAGACACACTATGGCTGCTTAACGGGAAAGGTGAGGTGGGGTGATGCATAAAACAAGGGTTTGAAATTAGCTCAGAGACCGCTCCATAAGCCAAATATGTAATAGACAAGGCCTACTCCCTGCTCAGTGAACTGGACTCAACACACCCTAGTCACCACACAAGAATATATCTGACTAGTAAGAATCTGAAAACCTATGTATCGATATCTCTCTGCAAGTGAATCAAGAGGGTGTAAAGCGGCATAAACACAGCAGGGAAAAGCAGCCAAACCCCATTCTAAACATACATTACTTTAAAAAACCCACAAAGCAAAGACAGTGAAAGAGAGAGAAATTCTTACAAAATCCGTTCAGGGTCTATGATGCAACCTGGATTGACCATATCTAGACCCACAGCTGGATGAGACATAAGGCTGGACACTCTTGGGGCTGAGAGGATTGGTGAGGTTGGGTGAGCAAACGCAGATACTTTAAAGTAACACTGCGGGGAACACACCCCATGGGTCTCAAATCTCCAGGTACAAGGGCATCTTCCTACATCAAAACATGCATGGGAAACCCAGAAGATGGTATGCCATGAGATCGGGAAAGGTTTCTAAAATGCACCTCATTTCTCCTCTCCTTGTGCTCGGGTTCGCCATTCCAGCCGCTTGACTAACCATCTCCCTACTTGGAGAATCAGCACCTTTAACCTCCTGTTTCGTCCAGGTTGCAATTTGTCCTGAGGATGAACGGGAAGACGGGGAACCAACGAAAGACTAGCCCTAGGTGTTGGGACAGGCACAGGTCACTCCATTTTCCCATCAGAAAGAAGAATGAACCACAGGCTCAGCCTGCCCCCCAGAACCAAAATAGGGCCTGAAGCAATCCTGCGCTTTTGCGGCCAGCTCCCAAAAAAGCGAGGAGACAAATGGAGCTCAGGGGCACTGCAATTCACAAACGTGCAGAGTTATAAATGAGAACTCTCGTCCACAAATATATTGAGGGAAGGCAACGAAGAGGATTTGAAAGCAAGGCAGATTTGCAGGAAACAGATTTCAGGAGGTAGATTCGACTCGCCTTTAAAGCACATGAAAAGCGGCAAAACGTTGACAATGATGCCCTTGGCCAAAAAGGGCGTATGCGTTTTTTCCTGAATATATTCAGGAAAAAACGCATACGCCCTTTTTGGCCAACCAAGCAAGCCGGAAGCGCAAATCAGCGCTACAAAGAAGTCTCGCTTGCCCTCGGTCAAAAGGGCCATGCTGAACAAAGTGTAAAAACCAGAAAATCAGGACAGGCCATGGAGACATGGGAGCCTTGCTACGCTGATGGGCGGGATGTAAATTGCCAACAGGCACTCTGGAGAAGAGTACGGTGTGTCCTGAAACAAGTAATAAACACAGCGTTGAGAGCATAGGGCACTTCCACTCATGGGCGTATAAATTGGGAAAACTAAAAATCAACAAGACACAGGCACCCCAAACTTTACAGCTGCTCTGTTGCCAAGAACCTCCGCTTCGGTACACCTTCAATATCCCAGGAAAGAGAAAAATGGATAAAGAAATGGTGGTACTTGGCACAATGGAATATCACTCAGCCATGAAATCAATGTCATAAGGCTAGTTAGCAGCATGATGAGTGGATTTAGGTACGATGATTCTAAGTGAAATAAGTCACACAGAAAAAGGCACTTGTCCTAAGATATCGCTTATAGAGGGAATGTCAAAATCGCTACACTTGAACTGAATTACAAAACAGAACAGAGTCACACCTTTAGAAGACACACTATGGCTGCTTAACGAGAAAGGTGAGGTGGGGTGATGCATAAAACAAGGGTTTGAAATTAGCTCAGAGACCGCTCCATAAGCCAAATATGTAATAGACAAGGCCTACTCCCTGCTCAGTGAACTGGACTCAACACACCCTAGTCACCACACAAGAATATATCTGACTAGTAAGAATCTGAAGACCTATATATCGATATCTCTCTGCAAGTGAATCAAGAGGGTGTAAAGCGGCATCAACACAGCAGGGAAAAGCAGCCAAGCCCGATTCTAAACATAAATTTCTTTAAAAAACCCACAAAACAAAGACAGTGAAAGAGAGAGAAATTCTTACAAAGTCCGTTCAGGGTCTATGATGCAACCTGGATTGACCATATCTAGACCCACAGCTGGATGAGACATAAGGCTGGACACTCTTGGCGCTGAGAGGATTGGTGAGGTTGGGTGAGCAAACGCAGATACTTTAAAGTAACACTGCGGGGAACACACCCCATGGGTCTCAAATCTCCAGGTACAAGGGCATCTTCCTACATCAAAACATGCATGGGAAACCCAGAAGATGGTATGCCATGAGATCGGGAAAGGTTTCTAAAATGCACCTCATTTCTCCTCTCCTTGTGCTCGGGTTCACCATTCCAGCTGCTTGACTAACCATCTCCCTACTTGGAGAATCAGCACCTTTAACCTCCTGATTGTACAGGTTGCAATTTGTCCTGAGGATGAACGGGAAGACGCGGAACCAACGAGAGACGAGCCCTAGGTGTTGGGACAGGCATAGGTCACTCCATTTTCTCATCAGGAAGAAGAATGAACCACAGGCTCAGCCTGCCCCCCAGAACCAAAATAGGGCCTGAAGCAATCCTGCGCTTTTGCGGCCAGCTCCCAAAAAAGCGAGGAGACAAATGGAGCTCAGGGGCACTGCAATTCACAAACGTGCAGAGTTATAAATGAGAACTCTCGTCCACAAATATATTGAGGGAAGGCAACGAAGAGGATTTGAAAGCAAGGCAGATTTGCAGGAAACAGATTTCAGGAGGTAGATTCGACTCGCCTTTAAAGCACATGAAAAGCGGCAAAACGTTGAGAATGATGCCCTTGGCCAAAAAGGGCGTATGCGTTTTTTCCTGAATATATTCAGGAAAAAACGCATACGCCCTTTTTGGCCAACCAAGCAAGCCGGAAGGGCAAATCAGCGCTACAAAGAAGTCTCGCTTGCCCTCGGTCAAAAGGGCCATGCTGAACAAAGTGTAAAAACCAGAAAAGCAGGACAGGCCATGGAGACATGGGAGCCTTGCTACGCTGATGGGCGGGATGTAAATTGCCAACAGGCACTCTGGAGAAGAGTACGGTGTGTCCTGAAACAAGTAATAAACACAGCGTTGAGAGCATAGGGCACTTCCACTCATGGGCGTATAAATTGGGAAAACTAAAAGTCAACAAGACACAGGCACCCCAAACTTTACGGCTGCTCTGTTTCCAAGAACCTCCGCTTCGGTACACCTTCAATATCCCAGGAAAGAGAAAAATGGATAAAGAAATGGTGGTACTTGGCACAATGCAATATCACTCAGCCATGAAATCAATGTCATAAGGCTAGTTAGCAGCATGATGAGTGGATTTAGGTACGATGATTCTAAGTGAAATAAGTCACACAGAAAAAGGCACTTATCCTAAGATATCGCTTATAGAGGGAATGTCAAAATCGCTACACTTGAACTGAATTACAAAACAGAACAGAGGCACACCTTTAGAAGACACACTATGGCTGCTTAACGGGAAAGGTGAGGTGGGGTGATGCATAAAACAAGGGTTTGAAATTAGCTCAGAGACCGCTCCATAAGCCAAATATGTAATAGACAAGGCCTACTCCCTGCTCAGTGAACTGGACTCAACACACCCTAGTCACCACACAAGAATATATCTGACTAGTAAGAATCTGAAAACCTATATATCGATATCTCTCTGCAAGTGAATCAAGAGGGTGTAAAGCGGCATCAACACAGCAGGGAAAAGCAGCCAAGCCCGATTCTAAACATAAATTTCTTTAAAAAACCCACAAAACAAAGACAGTGAAAGAGAGAGAAATTCTTACAAAATCCGTTCAGGGTCTATGATGCAACCTGGATTGACCATATCTAGACCCACAGCTGGATGAGACATAAGGCTGGACACTCTTGGGGCTGAGAGGATTGGTGAGGTTGGGTGAGCAAACGCAGATACTTTAAAGTAACACTGCGGGGAACACACCCCACGGGTCTCAAATCTCCAGGTACAAGGGCATCTTCCTACATCAAAACATGCATGGGAAACCCAGAAAATGGTATGCCATGAGATCGGGAAAGGTTTCTAAAATGCACCTCATTTCTCCTCTCCTTGTGCTCGGGTTCGCCATTCCAGCCGCTTGACTAACCATCTCCCTACTTGGAGAATCAGCACCTTTAACCTCCTGTTTCGTCCAGGTTGCAATTTGTCCTGAGGATGAACGTGAAGACGGGGAACCAACGAAAGACTAGCCCTAGGTGTTGGGACAGGCACAGGTCACTCCATTTTCCCATCAGAAAGAAGAATGAACCACAGGCTCAGCCTGCCCCCCAGAACCAAAATAGGGCCTGAAGCAATCCTGCGCTTTTGCGGCCAGCTCCCAAAAAAGCGAGGAGACAAATGGAGCTCAGGGGCACTGCAATTCACAAACGTGCAGAGTTATAAATGAGAACTCTCGTCCACAAATATATTGAGGGAAGGCAACGCAGAGGATTTGAAAGCAAGGCAGATTTGCAGGAAACAGATTTCAGGAGGTAGATTCGACTCGCCTTTAAAGCACATGAAAAGCGGCAAAACGTTGACAATGATGCCCTTGGCCAAAAAGGGCGTATGCGTTTTTTCCTGAATATATTCAGGAAAAAACGCATACGCCCTTTTTGGCCAACCAAGCAAGCCGGAAGGGCAAATCAGCGCTACAAAGAAGTCTCGCTTGCCCTCCGTCAAAAGGGCCATGCTGAACAAATTGTAAAAACCAGAAAAGCAGGACAGGCCATGGAGACATGGGAGCCTTGCTACGCTGATGAGCGGGATGTAAATTGCCAACAGGCACTCTGGAGAAGAGTACGGTGTGTCCTGAAACAAGTAAAAAACACAGCGTAGAGAGCATAGGGCAATTCCACTCATGGGCGTATAAATTGGGAAAACTAAAAATCAACAAGACACAGGCACCCTAAAGTTTACGGCTGCTCTGTTTCCAAGCACCTCCGCTTCGGTACACCTTCAATATCCCAGGAAAGAGAAAAATGGATAAAGAAATGGTGGTACTTGGCACAATGGAATATCACTCAGCCATGAAATCAATATCATAAGGCTAGTTAGCAGCATGATGAGTGGATTTAGGTTCGATGATTCTAAGTGAAATAAGTCACACAGAAAAAGACACTTATCCTAAGATATCGCTTATAGAGGGAATGTGAAAATCGCTACACTTGAACTGAATTACAAAACAGAACAGAGTCACACCTTTAGAAGACACACTATGGCTGCTTAACGGGAAAGGTGAGGTGGGGTGATGCATAAAACAAGGGTTTGAAATTAGCTCAGAGACCGCTCCATAAGCCAAATATGTAATAGACAAGGCCTACTCCCTGCTCAGTGAACTGGACTCAACACACCCTAGTCACCACACAAGAATATATCTGACTAGTAAGAATCTGAAAACCTATGTATCGATATCTCTCTGCAAGTGAATCAAGAGGGTGTAAAGCGGCATAAACACAGCAGGGAAAAGCAGCCAAACCCCATTCTAAACATACATTACTTTAAAAAACCCACAAAGCAAAGACAGTGAAAGAGAGAGAAATTCTTACAAAATCCGTTCAGGGTCTATGATGCAACCTGGATTGACCATATCTAGACCCACAGCTGGATGAGACATAAGGCTGGACACTCTTGGGGCTGAGAGGATTGGTGAGGTTGGGTGAGCAAACGCAGATACTTTAAAGTAACACTGCGGGGAACACACCCCATGGGTCTCAAATCTCCAGGTACAAGGGCATCTTCCTACATCAAAACATGCATGGGAAACCCAGAAGATGGTATGCCATGAGATCGGGAAAGGTTTCTAAAATGCACCTCATTTCTCCTCTCCTTGTGCTCGGGTTCGCCATTCCAGCCGCTTGACTAACCATCTCCCTACTTGGAGAATCAGCACCTTTAACCTCCTGTTTCGTCCAGGTTGCAATTTGTCCTGAGGATGAACGGGAAGACGGGGAACCAACGAAAGACTAGCCCTAGGTGTTGGGACAGGCACAGGTCACTCCATTTTCCCATCAGAAAGAAGAATGAACCACAGGCTCAGGCTGCCCCCCAGAACCAAAATAGGGCCTGAAGCAATCCTGCGCTTTTGCGGCCAGCTCCCAAAAAAGCGAGGAGACAAATGGAGCTCAGGGGCACTGCAATTCACAAACGTGCAGAGTTATAAATGAGAACTCTCGTCCACAAATATATTGAGGGAAGGCAACGAAGAGGATTTGAAAGCAAGGCAGATTTGCAGGAAACAGATTTCAGGAGGTAGATTCGACTCGCCTTTAAAGCACATGAAAAGCGGCAAAACGTTGACAATGATGCCCTTGGCCAAAAAGGGCGTATGCGTTTTTTCCTGAATATATTCAGGAAAAAACGCATACGCCCTTTTTGGCCAACCAAGCAAGCCGGAAGCGCAAATCAGCGCTACAAAGAAGTCTCGCTTGCCCTCGGTCAAAAGGGCCATGCTGAACAAAGTGTAAAAACCAGAAAATCAGGACAGGCCATGGAGACATGGGAGCCTTGCTACGCTGATGGGCGGGATGTAAATTGCCAACAGGCACTCTGGAGAAGAGTACGGTGTGTCCTGAAACAAGTAATAAACACAGCGTTGAGAGCATAGGGCACTTCCACTCATGGGCGTATAAATTGGGAAAACTAAAAATCAACAAGACACAGGCACCCCAAACTTTACAGCTGCTCTGTTGCCAAGAACCTCCGCTTCGGTACACCTTCAATATCCCAGGAAAGAGAAAAATGGATAAAGAAATGGTGGTACTTGGCACAATGGAATATCACTCAGCCATGAAATCAATGTCATAAGGCTAGTTAGCAGCATGATGAGTGGATTTAGGTACGATGATTCTAAGTGAAATAAGTCACACAGAAAAAGGCACTTGTCCTAAGATATCGCTTATAGAGGGAATGTCAAAATCGCTACACTTGAACTGAATTACAAAACAGAACAGAGTCACACCTTTAGAAGACACACTATGGCTGCTTAACGAGAAAGGTGAGGTGGGGTGATGCATAAAACAAGGGTTTGAAATTAGCTCAGAGACCGCTCCATAAGCCAAATATGTAATAGACAAGGCCTACTCCCTGCTCAGTGAACTGGACTCAACACACCCTAGTCACCACACAAGAATATATCTGACTAGTAAGAATCTGAAGACCTATATATCGATATCTCTCTGCAAGTGAATCAAGAGGGTGTAAAGCGGCATCAACACAGCAGGGAAAAGCAGCCAAGCCCGATTCTAAACATAAATTTCTTTAAAAAACCCACAAAACAAAGACAGTGAAAGAGAGAGAAATTCTTACAAAGTCCGTTCAGGGTCTATGATGCAACCTGGATTGACCATATCTAGACCCACAGCTGGATGAGACATAAGGCTGGACACTCTTGGCGCTGAGAGGATTGGTGAGGTTGGGTGAGCAAACGCAGATACTTTAAAGTAACACTGCGGGGAACACACCCCATGGGTCTCAAATCTCCAGGTACAAGGGCATCTTCCTACATCAAAACATGCATGGGAAACCCAGAAGATGGTATGCCATGAGATCGGGAAAGGTTTCTAAAATGCACCTCATTTCTCCTCTCCTTGTGCTCGGGTTCACCATTCCAGCTGCTTGACTAACCATCTCCCTACTTGGAGAATCAGCACCTTTAACCTCCTGATTGTACAGGTTGCAATTTGTCCTGAGGATGAACGGGAAGACGCGGAACCAACGAGAGACGAGCCCTAGGTGTTGGGACAGGCATAGGTCACTCCATTTTCTCATCAGGAAGAAGAATGAACCACAGGCTCAGCCTGCCCCCCAGAACCAAAATAGGGCCTGAAGCAATCCTGCGCTTTTGCGGCCAGCTCCCAAAAAAGCGAGGAGACAAATGGAGCTCAGGGGCACTGCAATTCACAAACGTGCAGAGTTATAAATGAGAACTCTCGTCCACAAATATATTGAGGGAAGGCAACGAAGAGGATTTGAAAGCAAGGCAGATTTGCAGGAAACAGATTTCAGGAGGTAGATTCGACTCGCCTTTAAAGCACATGAAAAGCGGCAAAACGTTGAGAATGATGCCCTTGGCCAAAAAGGGCGTATGCGTTTTTTCCTGAATATATTCAGGAAAAAACGCATACGCCCTTTTTGGCCAACCAAGCAAGCCGGAAGGGCAAATCAGCGCTACAAAGAAGTCTCGCTTGCCCTCGGTCAAAAGGGCCATGCTGAACAAAGTGTAAAAACCAGAAAAGCAGGACAGGCCATGGAGACATGGGAGCCTTGCTACGCTGATGGGCGGGATGTAAATTGCCAACAGGCACTCTGGAGAAGAGTACGGTGTGTCCTGAAACAAGTAATAAACACAGCGTTGAGAGCATAGGGCACTTCCACTCATGGGCGTATAAATTGGGAAAACTAAAAGTCAACAAGACACAGGCACCCCAAACTTTACGGCTGCTCTGTTTCCAAGAACCTCCGCTTCGGTACACCTTCAATATCCCAGGAAAGAGAAAAATGGATAAAGAAATGGTGGTACTTGGCACAATGCAATATCACTCAGCCATGAAATCAATGTCATAAGGCTAGTTAGCAGCATGATGAGTGGATTTAGGTACGATGATTCTAAGTGAAATAAGTCACACAGAAAAAGGCACTTATCCTAAGATATCGCTTATAGAGGGAATGTCAAAATCGCTACACTTGAACTGAATTACAAAACAGAACAGAGGCACACCTTTAGAAGACACACTATGGCTGCTTAACCGGAAAGGTGAGGTGGGGTGATGCATAAAACAAGGGTTTGAAATTAGCTCAGACACCGCTCCATAAGCCAAATATGTAATAGACAAGGCCTACTCCCTGCTCAGTGAACTGGACTCAACACCCCCTAGTCACCGCACAAGAATATATCTGACTAGTATGAATCTGAAAACCTATGTATTGATATCTCTCTGCAAGTGAATCAAGAGGGTGTAAAGCGGCATAAACACAGCAGGGAAAAGCAGCCAATCCCCATTCTAAACATACATTACTTTAAAAAACCCACAAAGCAAAGACAGTGAAAGAGAGAGAAATTCTTACAAAATCCGTTCAGGGTCTCTGATGCAACCTGGATTGACCATATCTAGACCCACAGCTGGATGAGACATAAGGCTGGACACTCTTGGCGCTGAGAGGATTGGTGAGGTTGGGTGAGCAAATGCAGATACTTTAAAGTAATACCGCGGGGTACCCACCCCATGGGTCTCAAATCTCCAGGTACAAGGGAATCTTCCTACATCAAAACATGCATGGGAAACCCAGAAGATGGTATGCCATGAGATCGGTAAAGGTTTCTAAAATGCACCTCATTTCTCCTCTCCTTGTGCTCGGGTTCGCCATTCCAGCCGCTTGATTAACCATCTCCCTACTTGGAGAATCAGCACCTTTAACCTACTGTTTCGTCCAGGTTGCAATTTGTCCTGAGGATGAACGGGAAGACGGGGAACAAACGAAAGACTAGCCCTAGGTGTTGGGACAGGCATAGGTCACTCCATTTTCCCATCAGAAAGAAGAATGAACCACAGGCTCAGCCTGCCCCCCAGAACCAAAATAGGGCCTGAAGCAATCCTGCGCTTTTGCGGCCAGCTCCCAAAAAAGCGAGGAGACAAATGGAGCTCAGGGGCACTGCAATTCACAAACGTGCAGAGTTATAAATGAGAACTCTCGTCCACAAATATATTGAGGGAAGGCAACGAAGAGGATTTGAAAGCAAGGCAGATTTGCAGGAAACAGATTTCAGGAGGTAGATTCGACTCGCCTTTAAAGCACATGAAAAGCGGCAAAACGTTGACAATGATGCCCTTGGCCAAAAAGGGCGTATGCGTTTTTTCCTGAATATATTCAGGAAAAAACGCATACGCCCTTTTTGGCCAACCAAGCAAGCCGGAAGGGCAAATCAGCGCTACAAAGAAGTCTCGCTTGCCCTCGGTCAAAAGGGCCATGCTGAACAAAGTGTAAAAACCAGAAAATCAGGACAGGCCATGGAGACATGGGAGCCTTGCTACGCTGATGGGCGGGATGTAAATTGCCAACAGGCACTCTGGAGAAGAGTACGGTGTGTCCTGAAACAAGTAATAAACACAGCGTTGAGAGCATAGGGCACTTCCACTCATGGGCGTATAAATTGGGAAAACTAAAAATCAACAAGACACAGGCACCCCAAACTTTACAGCTGCTCTGTTGCCAAGAACCTCCGCTTCGGTACACCTTCAATATCCCAGGAAAGAGAAAAATGGATAAAGAAATGGTGGTACTTGGCACAATGGAATATCATTCAGCCATGAAATCAATGTCATAAGGCTAGTTAGCAGCATGATGAGTGGATTTAGGTACGATGATTCTAAGTGAAATAAGTCACACAGAAAAAGACACTTATCCTAAGATATCGCTTATAGAGGGAATGTCAAAATCGCTACACTTGAACTGAATTACAAAACAGAACAGAGGCACACCTTTAGAAGACACACTATGGCTGCTTAACGGGAAAGGTGAGGTGGGGTGATGCATAAAACAAGGGTTTGAAATTAGCTCAGACACCGCTCCATAAGCCAAATATGTAATAGACAAGGCCTACTCCCTGCTCAGTGAACTGGACTCAACACCCCCTAGTCACCGCACAAGAATATATCTGACTAGTATGAATCTGAAAACCTATGTATTGATATCTCTCTGCAAGTGAATCAAGAGGGTGTAAAGCGGCATAAACACAGCAGGGAAAAGCAGCCAAACCCCATTCTAAACATACATTACTTTAAAAAACCCACAAAGCAAAGACAGTGAAAGAGAGAGAAATTCTTACAAAATCCGTTCAGGGTCTCTGATGCAACCTGGATTGACCATATCTAGACCCACAGCTGGATGAGACATAAGGCTGGACACTCTTGGGGCTGAGAGGATTGGTGAGGTTGGGTGAGCAAATGCAGATACTTTAAAGTAATACCGCGGGGTACCCACCCCATGGGTCTGAAATCTCCAGGTACAAGGAAATCTTCCTACATCAAAACATGCATGGGAAACCCAGATGATGGTATGCCGTGAGATCGGGAAAGGTTTCTAAAACGCACCTCATTTCTCCTCTCCTTGTGCTCGGGTTCACCATTCCAGCCGCTTGACTAAACATCTCCCTACTTGGAGAATCAGCACCTTTAACCTCCTGTTTCGTCCAGGTTGCAATTTGTCCTGAGGGTGAACGGGAAGACGGGGAACCAACGAAAGACTAGCCCTAGGTGTTGGGACAGGCACAGGTCACTCCATTTTCCCATCAGGAAGAAGAATGAACCACAGGCTCAGCCTGCCCCCCAGATCCAAAATAGGGCCTGAAGCAATCCTGCGCTTTTGCGGCCAGCTCCCAAAAAAGCGAGGAGACAAATGGAGCTCAGGGGCACTGCAATTCACAAACGTGCAGAGTTATAAATGAGAACTCTCGTCCACAAATATATTGAGGGAAGGCAACGAAGAGGATTTGAAAGCAAGGCAGATTTGCAGGAAACAGATTTCAGGAGGTAGATTCGACTCGCCTTTAAAGCACATGAAAAGCGGCAACACGTTGACAATGATGCCCTTGGCCAAAAAGGGCGTATGCGTTTTTTCCTGAATATATTCAGGAAAAAACGCATACGCCCTTTTTGGCCAACCAAGCAAGCCGGAAGGGCAAATCAGCGCTACAAAGAAGTCTCGCTTGCCCTAGGTCAAAAAGGCCATGCTGCACAAAGTGTAAAAAGCAGAAAAGCAGGACAGGCCATGGAGACATGGGAGCCTTGCTACGCTGATGGGCGGGATGTAAATTGCCAACAGGCACTCTGGAGAAGAGTACGGTGTGTCCTGAAACAAGTAATAAACACAGCGTTGAGAGCATAGGGTACTTCAACTCATGGGCATATAAATTGGGAAAACTAAAAATCAACAAGACACAGGCACCCTAAATTTTACGGCTGCTCTGTTTCCAAGAACCTCCACTTCGGTACACCTTCAATATCCCAGGAAAGAGAAAAATGGATAAAGAAATGGTGGTACTTGGCACAGTGGAATATCACTCAGCCATGAAATCAATGTCATAAGGCTAGTTAGCAGCATGATGAGTGGATTTAGATACGATGATTCTAAGTGAAATAAGTCACACAGAAAAAGACACTTATCCTAAGATATCGCTTATAGAGGGAATGTCAAAATCGCTACACTTGAACTGAATTACAAAACAGAACAGAGTCACACCTTTAGAAGACACACTATGGCTGCTTAACGGGAAAGGTGAGGTGGGGTGATGCATAAAACAAGGGTTTGAAATTAGCTCAGAGACCGCTCCATAAGCCAAATATGTAATAGACAAGGCCTACTCCCTGCTCAGTGAACTGGACTCAACACACCCTAGTCACCACACAAGAATATATCTGACTAGTAAGAATCTGAAAACCTATGTATCGATATCTCTCTGCAAGTGAATCAAGAGGGTGTAAAGCGGCATCAACACAGCAGGGAAAAGCAGCCAAGCCCGATTCTAAACATAAATTACTTTAAAAAACCCACAAAACAAAGACAGTGAAAGAGAGAGAAATTCTTACAAAATCCGTTCAGGGTCTATGATGCAACCTGGATTGACCATATCAAGACCCACAGCTGGATGAGACATAAGGCTGGACACTCTTGGGGCTGAGAGGATTGGTGAGGTTGGGTGAGCAAATGCAGATACTTTAAAGTAATACCGCGGGGTACCCACCCCATGGATCTCAAATCTCCAGGTACAAGGGAATCTTCCTACATCAAAACATGCATGGGAAAGCCAGAAGATGGTATGCCGTGAGATCGGGAAAGGTTTCTAAAACGCACCTCATTTCTCCTCTCCTTGTGCTCGGGTTCGCCATTCCAGCCGCTTGACTAACCATCTCCCTACTTGGAGAATCAGCACCTTTAACCTACTGTTTCGTCCAGGTTGCAATTTGTCCTGAGGATGAACGGGAAGACGGGGAACCAACGAAAGACTAGCCCTAGGTGTTGGGACAGGCACAGGTCACTCCATTTTCCCATCAGGAAGAAGAATGAACCACAGGCTCAGCCTGCCCCCCAGAACCAAAATAGGGCCTGAAGCAATCCTGCGCTTTTGCGGCCAGCTCCCAAAAAAGCGAGGAGACAAATGGAGCTCAGGGGCACTGCAATTCACAAACGTGCAGAGTTATGAATGAGAACTCTCGTCCACAAATATATTGAGGGAAGGCAACGAAGAGGATTTGAAAGCAAGGCAGATTTGCAGGAAACAGATTTCAGGAGGTAGATTCGACTCGCCTTTAAAGCACATGAAAAGCGGCAAAACGTTGACAATGATGCCCTTGGCCAAAAAGGGCGTATGCGTTTTTTCCTGAATATATTCAGGAAAAAACGCATACGCCCTTTTTGGCCAACCAAGCAAGCCGGAAGGGCAAATCAGCGCTACAAAGAAGTCTCGCTTGCCCTCGGTCAAAAGGGCCATGCTGAACAAAGTGTAAAAACCAGAAAAGCAGGACAGGCCATGGAGACATGGGAGCCTTGCTACGCTGATGGGCGGGATGTAAATTGCCAACAGGCACTCTGGAGAAGAGTACGGTGTGTCCTCAAACAAGTAATAAACACAGCGTAGAGAGCATAGGGCACTTCCACTCATGGGCGTATAAATTGGGAAAACTAAAAATCAACAAGACACAGGCACCCTAAAGTTTACGGCTGCTCTGTTTCCAAGAACCTCCGCTTCGGTACACCTTCAATATCCCAGGAAAGAGAAAAATGGATAAAGAAATGGTGGTACTTGGCATAATGGAATATCACTCAGCCATGAAATCAATATCATAAGGCTAGTTAGCAGCATGATGAGTGGATTTAGGTTCGATGATTCTAAGTGAAATAAGTCACACAGAAAAAGACACTTATCCTAAGATATCGCTTATAGAGGGAATGTGAAAATCGCTACACTTGAACTGAATTACAAAACAGAACAGAGTCACACCTTTAGAAGACACACTATGGCTGCTTAACGGGAAAGGTGAGGTGGGGTGATGCATAAAACAAGGGTTTGAAATTAGCTCAGAGACCGCTCCATAAGCCAAATATGTAATAGACAAGGCCTACTCCCTGCTCAGTGAACTGGACTCAACACACCCTAGTCACCACACAAGAATATATCTGACAAGTAAGAATCTGAAAACCTATGTATCGATATCTCTCTGCAAGTGAATCAAGAGGGTGTAAAGCGGCATAAACACAGCAGGGAAAAGCAGCCAAACCCCATTCTAAACATACATTACTTTAAAAAACCCACAAAGCAAACACAGTGAAAGAGAGAGAAATTCTTACAAAATCCGTTCAGGGTCTATGATGCAACCTGGATTGACCATATCTAGACCCACAGCTGGATGAGACATAAGGCTGGACACTCTTGGGGCTGAGAGGATTGGTGAGGTTGGGTGAGCAAACGCAGATACTTTAAAGTAACACTGCGGGGAACACACCCCATGGGTCTCAAATCTCCAGGTACAAGGGCATCTTCCTACATCAAAACATGCATGGGAAACCCAGAAGATGGTATGCCATGAGATCGGGAAAGGTTTCTAAAATGCACCTCATTTCTCCTCTCCTTGTGCTCGGGTTCACCATTCCAGGTGCTTGACTAACCATCTCCCTACTTGAAGAATCAGCACCTTTAACCTCCTGATTGTACAGGTTGCAATTTGTCCTGAGGATGAACGTGAAGACGGGGAACCAACGAGAGACGAGCCCTAGGTGTTGGGACAGGCATAGGTCACTCCATTTTCCCATCAGGAAGAAGAATGAACCACAGGCTCAGCCTGCCCCCCAGAACCAAAATAGGGCCTGAAGCAATCCTGCGCTTTTGCGGCCAGCTCCCAAAAAAGCGAGGAGACAAATGGAGCTCAGGGGCACTGCAATTCACAAACGTGCAGAGTTATAAATGAGAACTCTCGTCCACAAATATATTGAGGGAAGGCAACGAAGAGGATTTGAAAGCAAGGCAGATTTGCAGGAAACAGATTTCAGGAGGTAGATTAGACTCGCCTTTAAAGCACATGAAAAGCGGCAAAACGTTGACAATGATGCCCTTGGCCAAAAAGGGCGTATGCGTTTTTTCCTGAATATATTCAGGAAAAAACGCATACGCCCTTTTTGGCCAACCAAGCAAGCCGGAAGGGCAAATCAGCGCTACAAAGAAGTCTCGCTTGCCCTCGGTCAAAAGGGCCATGCCGAACAAAGTGTAAAATCCAGAAAAGCAGGACAGGCCATGGAGACATGGGAGCCTTGCTACGCTGATGGGCGGGATGTAAATTGCCAACAGGCACTCTGGAGATGAGTACGGTGTGTCCTGAAACAAGTAATAAACACAGCGTTGAGAGCATAGGGCACTTCCACTCATGGGCGTATAAATTGGGAAAAGTAAAAATCAACAAGACACAGGCACCCCAAACTTTATGGCTGCTCTGTTTCCAAGAACCTCCACATCGGTACACCTTCAATATCCCAGGAAAGAGAAAAATGGATAAAGAAATGGTGGTACTTGGCACAATGGAATATCACTCAGCCATGAAATCAATGTCATAAGGCTAGTTAGCAGCGTGATGAGTGGATTTAGGTACGATGATTCTAAGTGAAATAAGTCACACAGAAAAAGACACTTATCCTAAGATATCGCTTATAGAGGGAATGTCAAAATCGCTACACTTGAACTGAATTACAAAACAGAACAGAGTCACACCTTTAGAAGACACACTATGGCTGCTTAACGGGAAAGGTGAGGTGGGGTGATGCATAAAACAAGGGTTTGAAATTAGCTCAGAGACCGCTCCATAAGCCAAATATGTAATAGACAAGGCCTACTCCCTGCTCAGTGAACTGGACTCAACACACCCTAGTCACCACACAAGAATATATCTGACTAGTAAGAATCTGAAAACCTATATATCGATATCTCTCTGCAAGTGAATCAAGAGGGTGTAAAGCGGCATCAACACAGCAGGGAAAAGCAGCCAAGCCCGATTCTAAACATAAATTTCTTTAAAAAACCCACAAAACAAAGACAGTGAAAGAGAGAGAAATTCTTACAAAATCCGTTCAGGGTCTATGATGCAACCTGGATTGACCATATCTAGACCCACAGCTGGATGAGACATAAGGCTGGACACTCTTGGGGCTGAGAGGATTGGTGAGGTTGGGTGAGCAAACGCAGATACTTTAAAGTAACACTGCGGGGAACACACCCCACGGGTCTCAAATCTCCAGGTACAAGGGCATCTTCCTACATCAAAACATGCATGGGAAACCCAGAAAATGGTATGCCATGAGATCGGGAAAGGTTTCTAAAATGCACCTCATTTCTCCTCTCCTTGTGCTCGGGTTCGCCATTCCAGCCGCTTGACTAACCATCTCCCTACTTGGAGAATCAGCACCTTTAACCTCCTGTTTCGTCCAGGTTGCAATTTGTCCTGAGGATGAACGTGAAGACGGGGAACCAACGAAAGACTAGCCCTAGGTGTTGGGACAGGCACAGGTCACTCCATTTTCCCATCAGAAAGAAGAATGAACCACAGGCTCAGCCTGCCCCCCAGAACCAAAATAGGGCCTGAAGCAATCCTGCGCTTTTGCGGCCAGCTCCCAAAAAAGCGAGGAGACAAATGGAGCTCAGGGGCACTGCAATTCACAAACGTGCAGAGTTATAAATGAGAACTCTCGTCCACAAATATATTGAGGGAAGGCAACGCAGAGGATTTGAAAGCAAGGCAGATTTGCAGGAAACAGATTTCAGGAGGTAGATTCGACTCGCCTTTAAAGCACATGAAAAGCGGCAAAACGTTGACAATGATGCCCTTGGCCAAAAAGGGCGTATGCGTTTTTTCCTGAATATATTCAGGAAAAAACGCATACGCCCTTTTTGGCCAACCAAGCAAGCCGGAAGGGCAAATCAGCGCTACAAAGAAGTCTCGCTTGCCCTCCGTCAAAAGGGCCATGCTGAACAAATTGTAAAAACCAGAAAAGCAGGACAGGCCATGGAGACATGGGAGCCTTGCTACGCTGATGAGCGGGATGTAAATTGCCAACAGGCACTCTGGAGAAGAGTACGGTGTGTCCTGAAACAAGTAAAAAACACAGCGTAGAGAGCATAGGGCAATTCCACTCATGGGCGTATAAATTGGGAAAACTAAAAATCAACAAGACACAGGCACCCTAAAGTTTACGGCTGCTCTGTTTCCAAGCACCTCCGCTTCGGTACACCTTCAATATCCCAGGAAAGAGAAAAATGGATAAAGAAATGGTGGTACTTGGCACAATGGAATATCACTCAGCCATGAAATCAATATCATAAGGCTAGTTAGCAGCATGATGAGTGGATTTAGGTTCGATGATTCTAAGTGAAATAAGTCACACAGAAAAAGACACTTATCCTAAGATATCGCTTATAGAGGGAATGTGAAAATCGCTACACTTGAACTGAATTACAAAACAGAACAGAGTCACACCTTTAGAAGACACACTATGGCTGCTTAACGGGAAAGGTGAGGTGGGGTGATGCATAAAACAAGGGTTTGAAATTAGCTCAGAGACCGCTCCATAAGCCAAATATGTAATAGACAAGGCCTACTCCCTGCTCAGTGAACTGGACTCAACACACCCTAGTCACCACACAAGAATATATCTGACTAGTAAGAATCTGAAAACCTATATATCGATATCTCTCTGCAAGTGAATCAAGAGGGTGTAAAGCGGCATAAACACAGCAGGGAAAAGCAGCCAAACCCCATTCTAAACATACATTACTTTAAAAAACCCACAAAGCAAAGACAGTGAAAGAGAGAGAAATTCTTACAAAATCCGTTCAGGGTCTATGATGCAACCTGGATTGACCATATCTAGACCCACAGCTGGATGAGACATAAGGCTGGACACTCTTGGGGCTGAGAGGATTGGTGAGGTTGGGTGAGCAAACGCAGATACTTTAAAGTAACACTGCGGGGAACACACCCCATGGGTCTCAAATCTCCAGGTACAAGGGCATCTTCCTACATCAAAACATGCATGGGAAACCCAGAAGATGGTATGCCATGAGATCGGGAAAGGTTTCTAAAATGCACCTCATTTCTCCTCTCCTTGTGCTCGGGTTCGCCATTCCAGCCGCTTGACTAACCATCTCCCTACTTGGAGAATCAGCACCTTTAACCTCCTGTTTCGTCCAGGTTGCAATTTGTCCTGAGGATGAACGGGAAGACGGGGAACCAACGAAAGACTAGCCCTAGGTGTTGGGACAGGCACAGGTCACTCCATTTTCCCATCAGAAAGAAGAATGAACCACAGGCTCAGCCTGCCCCCCAGAACCAAAATAGGGCCTGAAGCAATCCTGCGCTTTTGCGGCCAGCTCCCAAAAAAGCGAGGAGACAAATGGAGCTCAGGGGCACTGCAATTCACAAACGTGCAGAGTTATAAATGAGAACTCTCGTCCACAAATATATTGAGGGAAGGCAACGAAGAGGATTTGAAAGCAAGGCAGATTTGCAGGAAACAGATTTCAGGAGGTAGATTCGACTCGCCTTTAAAGCACATGAAAAGCGGCAAAACGTTGACAATGATGCCCTTGGCCAAAAAGGGCGTATGCGTTTTTTCCTGAATATATTCAGGAAAAAACGCATACGCCCTTTTTGGCCAACCAAGCAAGCCGGAAGCGCAAATCAGCGCTACAAAGAAGTCTCGCTTGCCCTCGGTCAAAAGGGCCATGCTGAACAAAGTGTAAAAACCAGAAAATCAGGACAGGCCATGGAGACATGGGAGCCTTGCTACGCTGATGGGCGGGATGTAAATTGCCAACAGGCACTCTGGAGAAGAGTACGGTGTGTCCTGAAACAAGTAATAAACACAGCGTTGAGAGCATAGGGCACTTCCACTCATGGGCGTATAAATTGGGAAAACTAAAAATCAACAAGACACAGGCACCCCAAACTTTACAGCTGCTCTGTTGCCAAGAACCTCCGCTTCGGTACACCTTCAATATCCCAGGAAAGAGAAAAATGGATAAAGAAATGGTGGTACTTGGCACAATGGAATATCACTCAGCCATGAAATCAATGTCATAAGGCTAGTTAGCAGCATGATGAGTGGATTTAGGTACGATGATTCTAAGTGAAATAAGTCACACAGAAAAAGGCACTTGTCCTAAGATATCGCTTATAGAGGGAATGTCAAAATCGCTACACTTGAACTGAATTACAAAACAGAACAGAGTCACACCTTTAGAAGACACACTATGGCTGCTTAACGAGAAAGGTGAGGTGGGGTGATGCATAAAACAAGGGTTTGAAATTAGCTCAGAGACCGCTCCATAAGCCAAATATGTAATAGACAAGGCCTACTCCCTGCTCAGTGAACTGGACTCAACACACCCTAGTCACCACACAAGAATATATCTGACTAGTAAGAATCTGAAGACCTATATATCGATATCTCTCTGCAAGTGAATCAAGAGGGTGTAAAGCGGCATCAACACAGCAGGGAAAAGCAGCCAAGCCCGATTCTAAACATAAATTTCTTTAAAAAACCCACAAAACAAAGACAGTGAAAGAGAGAGAAATTCTTACAAAGTCCGTTCAGGGTCTATGATGCAACCTGGATTGACCATATCTAGACCCACAGCTGGATGAGACATAAGGCTGGACACTCTTGGCGCTGAGAGGATTGGTGAGGTTGGGTGAGCAAACGCAGATACTTTAAAGTAACACTGCGGGGAACACACCCCATGGGTCTCAAATCTCCAGGTACAAGGGCATCTTCCTACATCAAAACATGCATGGGAAACCCAGAAGATGGTATGCCATGAGATCGGGAAAGGTTTCTAAAATGCACCTCATTTCTCCTCTCCTTGTGCTCGGGTTCACCATTCCAGCTGCTTGACTAACCATCTCCCTACTTGGAGAATCAGCACCTTTAACCTCCTGATTGTACAGGTTGCAATTTGTCCTGAGGATGAACGGGAAGACGCGGAACCAACGAGAGACGAGCCCTAGGTGTTGGGACAGGCATAGGTCACTCCATTTTCTCATCAGGAAGAAGAATGAACCACAGGCTCAGCCTGCCCCCCAGAACCAAAATAGGGCCTGAAGCAATCCTGCGCTTTTGCGGCCAGCTCCCAAAAAAGCGAGGAGACAAATGGAGCTCAGGGGCACTGCAATTCACAAACGTGCAGAGTTATAAATGAGAACTCTCGTCCACAAATATATTGAGGGAAGGCAACGAAGAGGATTTGAAAGCAAGGCAGATTTGCAGGAAACAGATTTCAGGAGGTAGATTCGACTCGCCTTTAAAGCACATGAAAAGCGGCAAAACGTTGAGAATGATGCCCTTGGCCAAAAAGGGCGTATGCGTTTTTTCCTGAATATATTCAGGAAAAAACGCATACGCCCTTTTTGGCCAACCAAGCAAGCCGGAAGGGCAAATCAGCGCTACAAAGAAGTCTCGCTTGCCCTCGGTCAAAAGGGCCATGCTGAACAAAGTGTAAAAACCAGAAAAGCAGGACAGGCCATGGAGACATGGGAGCCTTGCTACGCTGATGGGCGGGATGTAAATTGCCAACAGGCACTCTGGAGAAGAGTACGGTGTGTCCTGAAACAAGTAATAAACACAGCGTTGAGAGCATAGGGCACTTCCACTCATGGGCGTATAAATTGGGAAAACTAAAAGTCAACAAGACACAGGCACCCCAAACTTTACGGCTGCTCTGTTTCCAAGAACCTCCGCTTCGGTACACCTTCAATATCCCAGGAAAGAGAAAAATGGATAAAGAAATGGTGGTACTTGGCACAATGCAATATCACTCAGCCATGAAATCAATGTCATAAGGCTAGTTAGCAGCATGATGAGTGGATTTAGGTACGATGATTCTAAGTGAAATAAGTCACACAGAAAAAGGCACTTATCCTAAGATATCGCTTATAGAGGGAATGTCAAAATCGCTACACTTGAACTGAATTACAAAACAGAACAGAGGCACACCTTTAGAAGACACACTATGGCTGCTTAACCGGAAAGGTGAGGTGGGGTGATGCATAAAACAAGGGTTTGAAATTAGCTCAGACACCGCTCCATAAGCCAAATATGTAATAGACAAGGCCTACTCCCTGCTCAGTGAACTGGACTCAACACCCCCTAGTCACCGCACAAGAATATATCTGACTAGTATGAATCTGAAAACCTATGTATTGATATCTCTCTGCAAGTGAATCAAGAGGGTGTAAAGCGGCATAAACACAGCAGGGAAAAGCAGCCAATCCCCATTCTAAACATACATTACTTTAAAAAACCCACAAAGCAAAGACAGTGAAAGAGAGAGAAATTCTTACAAAATCCGTTCAGGGTCTCTGATGCAACCTGGATTGACCATATCTAGACCCACAGCTGGATGAGACATAAGGCTGGACACTCTTGGCGCTGAGAGGATTGGTGAGGTTGGGTGAGCAAATGCAGATACTTTAAAGTAATACCGCGGGGTACCCACCCCATGGGTCTCAAATCTCCAGGTACAAGGGAATCTTCCTACATCAAAACATGCATGGGAAACCCAGAAGATGGTATGCCATGATATCGGGAATGGTTTATAAAACGCACCTCATTTCTCCTCTCTTTGTGCTCGGGTTCGCCATTCCAGCCGCTTGACTAACCATCTCCCTACTTGGAGAATCAGCACCTTTAACCTCCTGTTTCGTCCAGGTTGCTATTTGTCCTGAGGATGAACGGGAAGACGGGGAACCAACGAGAGACTAGCCCTAGGTGTTGGGACAGGCACAGGTCACTCCATTTTCCCATCAGGAAGAAGAATGAACCACAGGCTCAGCCTGCCCCCCAGAACCAAAATAGGGCCTGAAGCAATCCTGCGCTTTTGCGGCCAGCTCCCAAAAAAGCGAGGAGACAAATGGAGCTCAGGGGCACTGCAATTCACAAACGTGCAGAGTTATAAATGAGAACTCTCGTCCACAAATATATTGAGGGAAGGCAACGAAGAGGATTTGAAAGCAAGGCAGATTTGCAGGAAACAGATTTCAGGAGGTAGATTCGACTCGCCTTTAAAGCACATGAAAAGCGGCAAAAAGTTGACAATGATGCCCTTGGCCAAAAAGGGCGTATGCGTTTTTTCCTGAATATATTCAGGAAAAAACGCATACGCCCTTTTTGGCCAACCAAGCAAGCCGGAAGGGCAAATCAGCACCACAAAGAAGTCTCGCTTGCCCTCGGTCAAAAGGGCTATGCCGAACAAAGTGTAAAAACCAGAAAAGCAGGACAGGCCATGGAGACATGGGAGCCTTGCTACGCTGATGGGCGGGATGTAAATTGCCAACAGGCACTCTGGAGAAGAGTACGGTGTGTCCTGAAACAAGTAATAAACACAGCGTTGAGAGCATAGGGCACTTCCACTCATGGGCGTATAAATTGGGAAAACTAAAAATCAACAAGACACAGGCACCCCAAACTTTACGGCTGCTCTGTTTCCAAGAACCTCCACTTCGGTACACCTTCAATATCCCAGGAAAGAGAAAAATGGATAAAGAAATGGTGGTACTTGGCACAATGGAATATCACTCAGCCATGAAATCAATGTCATAAGGCTAGTTAGCAGCATGATGAGTGGATTTAGGTACGATGATTCTAAGTGAAATAAGTCACGCAGAAAAAGACACTTATCCTAAGATATCGCTTATAGAGGGAATGTCAAAATAGCTACACTTGAACTGAATTACAAAACAGAACAGAGTCACACCTTTAGAAGACACACTATGGCTGCTTAACGGGAAAGGTGAGGTGGGGTGATGCATAAAACAAGGGTTTGAAATTAGCTCAGAGACCGCTCCATAAGCCAAATATGTAATAGACAAGGCCTACTCCCTGCTCAGTGAACTGGACTCAACACACCCTAGTCACCACACAAGAATATATCTGACTAGTAAGAATCTGAAAACCTATATATCGATATCTCTCTGCAAGTGAATCAAGAGGGTGTAAAGCGGCATCAACACAGCAGGGAAAAGCAGCCAAGCCCGATTCTAAACATAAATTTCTTTAAAAAACCCACAAAACAAAGACAGTGAAAGAGAGAGAAATTCTTACAAAATCCGTTCAGGGTCTATGATGCAACCTGGATTGACCATATCTAGACCCACAGCTGGATGAGACATAAGGCTGGACACTCTTGGGGCTGAGAGGATTGGTGAGGTTGGGTGAGCAAACGCAGATACTTTAAAGTAACACTGCGGGGAACACACCCCACGGGTCTCAAATCTCCAGGTACAAGGGTATCTTCCTACATCAAAACATGCATGGGAAACCCAGAAGATGGTATGCCATGAGATCGGTAAAGGTTTCTAAAATGCACCTCATTTCTCCTCTCCTTGTGCTCGGGTTCGCCATTCCAGCCGCTTGATTAACCATCTCCCTACTTGGAGAATCAGCACCTTTAACCTACTGTTTCGTCCAGGTTGCAATTTGTCCTGAGGATGAACGGGAAGACGGGGAACAAACGAAAGACTAGCCCTAGGTGTTGGGACAGGCATAGGTCACTCCATTTTCCCATCAGAAAGAAGAATGAACCACAGGCTCAGCCTGCCCCCCAGAACCAAAATAGGGCCTGAAGCAATCCTGCGCTTTTGCGGCCAGCTCCCAAAAAAGCGAGGAGACAAATGGAGCTCAGGGGCACTGCAATTCACAAACGTGCAGAGTTATAAATGAGAACTCTCGTCCACAAATATATTGAGGGAAGGCAACGAAGAGGATTTGAAAGCAAGGCAGATTTGCAGGAAACAGATTTCAGGAGGTAGATTCGACTCGCCTTTAAAGCACATGAAAAGCGGCAAAACGTTGACAATGATGCCCTTGGCCAAAAAGGGCGTATGCGTTTTTTCCTGAATATATTCAGGAAAAAACGCATACGCCCTTTTTGGCCAACCAAGCAAGCCGGAAGGGCAAATCAGCGCTACAAAGAAGTCTCGCTTGCCCTCGGTCAAAAGGGCCATGCTGAACAAAGTGTAAAAACCAGAAAATCAGGACAGGCCATGGAGACATGGGAGCCTTGCTACGCTGATGGGCGGGATGTAAATTGCCAACAGGCACTCTGGAGAAGAGTACGGTGTGTCCTGAAACAAGTAATAAACACAGCGTTGAGAGCATAGGGCACTTCCACTCATGGGCGTATAAATTGGGAAAACTAAAAATCAACAAGACACAGGCACCCCAAACTTTACAGCTGCTCTGTTGCCAAGAACCTCCGCTTCGGTACACCTTCAATATCCCAGGAAAGAGAAAAATGGATAAAGAAATGGTGGTACTTGGCACAATGGAATATCATTCAGCCATGAAATCAATGTCATAAGGCTAGTTAGCAGCATGATGAGTGGATTTAGGTACGATGATTCTAAGTGAAATAAGTCACACAGAAAAAGACACTTATCCTAAGATATCGCTTATAGAGGGAATGTCAAAATCGCTACACTTGAACTGAATTACAAAACAGAACAGAGGCACACCTTTAGAAGACACACTATGGCTGCTTAACGGGAAAGGTGAGGTGGGGTGATGCATAAAACAAGGGTTTGAAATTAGCTCAGACACCGCTCCATAAGCCAAATATGTAATAGACAAGGCCTACTCCCTGCTCAGTGAACTGGACTCAACACCCCCTAGTCACCGCACAAGAATATATCTGACTAGTATGAATCTGAAAACCTATGTATTGATATCTCTCTGCAAGTGAATCAAGAGGGTGTAAAGCGGCATAAACACAGCAGGGAAAAGCAGCCAAACCCCATTCTAAACATACATTACTTTAAAAAACCCACAAAGCAAAGACAGTGAAAGAGAGAGAAATTCTTACAAAATCCGTTCAGGGTCTCTGATGCAACCTGGATTGACCATATCTAGACCCACAGCTGGATGAGACATAAGGCTGGACACTCTTGGGGCTGAGAGGATTGGTGAGGTTGGGTGAGCAAATGCAGATACTTTAAAGTAATACCGCGGGATACCCACCCCATGGGTCTCAAATCTCCAGGTACAAGGAAATCTTCCTACATCAAAACATGCATGGGAAACCCAGATGATGGTATGCCGTGAGATCGGGAAAGGTTTCTAAAACGCACCTCATTTCTCCTCTCCTTGTGCTCGGGTTCACCATTCCAGCCGCTTGACTAACCATCTCCCTACTTGGAGAATCAGCACCTTTAACCTCCTGTTTCGTCCAGGTTGCAATTTGTCCTGAGGGTGAACGGGAAGACGGGGAACCAACGAAAGACTAGCCCTAGGTGTTGGGACAGGCACAGGTCACTCCATTTTCCCATCAGGAAGAAGAATGAACCACAGGCTCAGCCTGCCCCCCAGATCCAAAATAGGGCCTGAAGCAATCCTGCGCTTTTGCGGCCAGCTCCCAAAAAAGCGAGGAGACAAATGGAGCTCAGGGGCACTGCAATTCACAAACGTGCAGAGTTATAAATGAGAACTCTCGTCCACAAATATATTGAGGGAAGGCAACGAAGAGGATTTGAAAGCAAGGCAGATTTGCAGGAAACAGATTTCAGGAGGTAGATTCGACTCGCCTTTAAAGCACATGAAAAGCGGCAACACGTTGACAATGATGCCCTTGGCCAAAAAGGGCGTATGCGTTTTTTCCTGAATATATTCAGGAAAAAACGCATACGCCCTTTTTGGCCAACCAAGCAAGCCTGAAGGGCAAATCAGCGCTACAAAGAAGTCTCGCTTGCCCTAGGTCAAAAAGGCCATGCTGCACAAAGTGTAAAAAGCAGAAAAGCAGGACAGGCCATGGAGACATGGGAGCCTTGCTACGCTGATGGGCGGGATGTAAATTGCCAACAGGCACTCTGGAGAAGAGTACGGTGTGTCCTGAAACAAGTAATAAACACAGCGTTGAGAGCATAGGGTACTTCAACTCATGGGCATATAAATTGGGAAAACTAAAAATCAACAAGACACAGGCACCCTAAATTTTACGGCTGCTCTGTTTCCAAGAACCTCCACTTCGGTACACCTTCAATATCCCAGGAAAGAGAAAAATGGATAAAGAAATGGTGGTACTTGGCACAGTGGAATATCACTCAGCCATGAAATCAATGTCATAAGGCTAGTTAGCAGCATGATGAGTGGATTTAGATACGATGATTCTAAGTGAAATAAGTCACACAGAAAAAGACACTTATCCTAAGATATCGCTTATAGAGGGAATGTCAAAATCGCTACACTTGAACTGAATTACAAAACAGAACAGAGTCACACCTTTAGAAGACACACTATGGCTGCTTAACGGGAAAGGTGAGGTGGGGTGATGCATAAAACAAGGGTTTGAAATTAGCTCAGAGACCGCTCCATAAGCCAAATATGTAATAGACAAGGCCTACTCCCTGCTCAGTGAACTGGACTCAACACACCCTAGTCACCACACAAGAATATATCTGACTAGTAAGAATCTGAAAACCTATGTATCGATATCTCTCTGCAAGTGAATCAAGAGGGTGTAAAGCGGCATCAACACAGCAGGGAAAAGCAGCCAAGCCCGATTCTAAACATAAATTACTTTAAAAAACCCACAAAACAAAGACAGTGAAAGAGAGAGAAATTCTTACAAAATCCGTTCAGGGTCTATGATGCAACCTGGATTGACCATATCAAGACCCACAGCTGGATGAGACATAAGGCTGGACACTCTTGGGGCTGAGAGGATTGGTGAGGTTGGGTGAGCAAATGCAGATACTTTAAAGTAATACCGCGGGGTACCCACCCCATGGGTCTCAAATCTCCAGGTACAAGGGAATCTTCCTACATCAAAACATGCATGGGAAAGCCAGAAGATGGTATGCCGTGAGATCGGGAAAGGTTTCTAAAACGCACCTCATTTCTCCTCTCCTTGTGCTCGGGTTCACCATTCCAGCCGCTTGACTAACCATCTCCCTACTTGGAGAATCAGCACCTTTAACCTACTGTTTCGTCCAGGTTGCAATTTGTCCTGAGGATGAACGGGAAGACGGGGAACCAACGAAAGACTAGCCCTAGGTGTTGGGACAGGCACAGGTCACTCCATTTTCCCATCAGGAAGAAGAATGAACCACAGGCTCAGCCTGCCCCCCAGAACCAAAATAGGGCCTGAAGCAATCCTGCGCTTTTGCGGCCAGCTCCCAAAAAAGCGAGGAGACAAATGGAGCTCAGGGGCACTGCAATTCACAAACGTGCAGAGTTATGAATGAGAACTCTCGTCCACAAATATATTGAGGGAAGGCAACGAAGAGGATTTGAAAGCAAGGCAGATTTGCAGGAAACAGATTTCAGGAGGTAGATTCGACTCGCCTTTAAAGCACATGAAAAGCGGCAAAACGTTGACAATGATGCCCTTGGCCAAAAAGGGCGTATGCGTTTTTTCCTGAATATATTCAGGAAAAAACGCATACGCCCTTTTTGGCCAACCAAGCAAGCCGGAAGGGCAAATCAGCGCTACAAAGAAGTCTCGCTTGCCCTCGGTCAAAAGGGCCATGCTGAACAAAGTGTAAAAACCAGAAAAGCAGGACAGGCCATGGAGACATGGAAGCCTTGCTACGCTGATGGGCGGGATGTAAATTGCCAACAGGCACTCTGGAGAAGAGTACGGTGTGTCCTGAAACAAGTAATAAACACAGCGTAGAGAGCATAGGGCACTTCCACTCATGGGCGTATAAATTGGGAAAACTAAAAATCAACAAGACACAGGCACCCTAAAGTTTACGGCTGCTCTGTTTCCAAGAACCTCCTCTTCGGTACACCTTCAATATCCCAGGAAAGAGAAAAATGGATAAAGAAATGGTGGTACTTGGCACAATGGAATATCACTCAGCCATGAAATCAATGTCATAAGGCTAGTTAGCAGCATGATGAGTGGATTTAGATAGGATGATTCTAAGTGAAATAAGTCACACAGAAAAAGACACTTATCCTAAGATATCGCTTATAGAGGGAATGTCAAAATCGCTACACTTGAACTGAATTACAAAACAGAACAGAGTCACACCTTTGAAGACACACTATGGCTGCTTAACGGGAAAGGTGAGGTGGGGTGATGCATAAAACAAGGGTTTGAAATTAGCTCAGAGACCGCTCCATAAGCCAAATATGTAATAGACAAGGCCTACTCCCTGCTCAGTGAACTGGACTCAACACACCCTAGTCAACACACAAGAATATATCTGACTAGTAAGAATCTGAAAACCTATGTATCGATATCTCTCTGCAAGTGAATCAAGAGGGTGTAAAGCGGCATCAACACAGCAGGGAAAAGCAGCCAAGCCCGATTCTAAACATAAATTACTTTAAAAAACCCACAAAACAAAGACAGTGAAAGAGAGAGAAATTCTTACAAAATCCGTTCAGGGTCTATGATGCAACCTGGATTGACCATATCAAGACCCACAGCTGGATGAGACATAAGGCTGGACACTCTTGGGGCTGAGAGGATTGGTGAGGTTGGGTGAGCAAATGCAGATACTTTAAAGTAACACTTCGGGGAACACACCCCATGGGTCTCAAATCTCCAGGTACAAGGGAATCTTCCTACATCAAAACATGCATGGGAAACCCAGAAGATGGTATGCCATGAGATCGGGAAAGGTTTCTAAAACGCACCTCATTTCTCCTCTCCTTGGGCTCGGGTTCGCCATTCCAGCCGCTTGACTAACCATCTCCCTACTTGGAGAATCAGCACCTTTAACCTCCTGATTGTACAGGTTGCAATTTGTCCTGAGGATGAACGGGAAGACGCGGAACCAACGAGAGACGAGCCCTAGGTGTTGGGACAGGCATAGGTCACTCCATTTTCCCATCAGGAAGAAGAATGAACCACAGGCTCAGCCTGCCCCCCAGAACCAAAATAGGGCCTGAAGCAATCCTGCGCTTTTGCGGCCAGCTCCCAAAAAAGCGAGGAGACAAATGGAGCTCAGGGGCACTGCAATTCACAAACGTGCAGAGTTATAAATGAGAACTCTCGTCCACAAATATATTGAGGGAAGGCAACGAAGAGGATTTGAAAGCAAGGCAGATTTGCAGGAAACAGATTTCAGGAGGTAGATTCGACTCGCCTTTAAAGCACATGAAAAGCGGCAAAACGTTGACAATGATGCCCTTGGCCAAAAAGGGCGTATGCGTTTTTTCCTGAATATATTCAGGAAAAAACGCATACGCCCTTTTTGGCCAACCAAGCAACCCGGAAGGGCAAATCAGCGCTAGAAAGAAGTCTCGCTTGCCCTCGGTCAAAAGGGCCATGCTGAACAAACAGTAAAAACCAGAAAAGCAGGACAGGCCATGGAGACATGGGAGCCTTGCTACGCTGATGGGCGGGATGTAAATTGCCAACAGGCACTCTGGAGAAGAGTACGGTGTGTCCTGAAACAAGTAATAAACACAGCGTTGAGAGCATAGGGCACTTCCACTCAAGGGCGTATAAATTGGGAAAACTAAAAATCAACAAGACACAGGCACCCTAAAGTTTACGGCTGCTCTGTTTCCAAGAACCTCCACTTCGGTACACCTTCAATATCCCAGGAAAGAGAAAAATGGATAAAGATATGGTGGTACTTGGCACAATGGAATATCACTCAGCCATGAAATCAATGTCATAAGGCTAGTTATCAGCATGATGAGTGGATTTAGGTACGATGATTCTAAGTGAAATAAGTCACACAGAAAAAGACACTTATCCTAAGATATCGCTTATAGAGGGAATGTCAAAATCGCTACACTTGAACTGAATTACAAAACAGAACAGAGTCACACCTTTAGAAGACACACTATGGCTGCTTAACGGGAAAGGTGAGGTGGGGTGATGCATAAAACAAGGGTTTGAAATTAGCTCAGACACCGCTCCATAAGCCAAATATGTAATAGACAAGGCCTACTCCCTGCTCAGTGAACTGGACTCAACACCCCCTAGTAACCGCACAAGAATATATCTGACTAGTATGAATCTGAAAACCTATGTATCGATATCTCTCTGCAAGTGAATCAAGAGGGTGTAAAGCGGCATAAACACAGCAGGGAAAAGCAGCCAAACCCCATTCTAAACATACATTACTTTAAAAAACCCACAAAGCAAAGACAGTGAAAGAGAGAGAAATTCTTACAAAATCCGTTCAGGGTCTCTGATGCAACCTGGATTGACCATATCTAGACCCACAGCTGGATGAGACATAAGGCTGGACACTCTTGGGGCTGAGAGGATTGGTGAGGTTGGGTGAGCAAATGCAGATACTTTAAAGTAATACCGCGGGGTACCCAGCCCATGGGTCTCAAATCTCCAGGTACAAGGGCATCTTCCTACATCAAAACATGCATGGGAAAGCCAGAAGACGGTATGCCGTGAGATCGGGAAAGGTTTCTAAAACGCACCTCATTTCTCCTCTCCTTGTGCTCGGGTTCGCCATTCCAGCCGCTTGACTAACCATCTCCCTACTTGGAGAATCAGCACCTTTAACCTCCTGTTTCGTCCAGGTTGCAATGTGTCCTGAGGATGAACGGGAAGACGGGGAACCAACGGAAGACTAGCCCTAGGTGTTGGGACAGGCACAGGTCACTCCATTTTCCCATCAGGAAGAAGAATGAACCACAGGCTCAGCCTGCCCCCCAGAACCAAAATAGGGCCTGAAGCAATCCTGCGCTTTTGCGGCCAGCTCCCAAAAAAGCGAGGAGACAAATGGAGCTCAGGGGCACTGCAATTCACAAACGTGCAGAGTTATGAATGAGAACTCTCGTCCACAAATATATTGAGGGAAGGCAACGAAGAGGATTTGAAAGCAAGGCAGATTTGCAGGAAACAGATTTCAGGAGGTAGATTCGACTCGCCTTTAAAGCACATGAAAAGCGGCAAAACGTTGACAATGATGCCCTTGGCCAAAAAGGGCGTATGCGTTTTTTCCTGAATATATTCAGGAAAAAACGCATACGCCCTTTTTGGCCAACCAAGCAAGCCGGAAGGGCAAATCAGCGCTACAAAGAAGTCTCGCTTGCCCTCGGTCAAAAGGGCCATGCTGAACAAAGTGTAAAAACCAGAAAAGCAGGACAGGCCATGGAGACATGGAAGCCTTGCTACGCTGATGGGCGGGATGTAAATTGCCAACAGGCACTCTGGAGAAGAGTACGGTGTGTCCTGAAACAAGTAATAAACACAGCGTAGAGAGCATAGGGCACTTCCACTCAAGGGCGTATAAATTGGGAAAACTAAAAATCAACAAGACACAGGCACCCTAATGTTTACGGCTGCTCTGTTTCCAAGAACCTCCACTTCGATACACCTTCAATATCCCAGGAAAGAGAAAAATGGATAAAGAAATGGTGGTACTTGGCACAATGGAATATCACTCAGCCATGAAATCAATGTCATAAGGCTAGTTAGCAGCATGATGAGTGGATTTAGATACGATGATTCTAAGTGAAATAAGTCACACAGAAAAAGACACTTATCCTAAGATATCGCTTATAGAGGGAATGTCAAAATCGCTACACTTGAACTGAATTACAAAACAGAACAGAGTCACACCTTTAGAAGACACACTATGGCTGCTTAACGGGAAAGGTGAGGTGGGGTGATGCATAAAACAAGGGTTTGAAATTAGCTCAGACACCGCTCCATAAGCCAAATATGTAATAGACAAGGCCTACTCCCTGCTCAGTGAACTGGACTCAACACACCCTAGTCACCACACAAGAATATATCTGACTAGTAAGAATCTGAAAACCTATGTATCGATATCTCTCTGCAAGTGAATCAAGAGGGTGTAAAGCGGCATCAACACAGCAGGGAAAAGCAGCCAAGCCCGATTCTAAACATAAATTACTTTAAAAAACCCACAAAACAAAGACAGTGAAAGAGAGAGAAATTCTTACAAAATCCGTTCAGGGTCTCTGATGCAACCTGGATTGACCATATCTTGACCCATAGCTGGATGAGACATAAAGCTGGACATTCCTGGGGCTGAGAGGATTGGTGAGGTTGGGTGAGCAAACGCATATACTTTAAAGTAACACTGCGGAGAACACACCCCATGGGTCTCAAATTTCCAGGTACAAGGGCATCTTCCTACATCAAAACATGCATGGGAAACCCAGAAGATGGTATGCCATGAGATCGGGAAAGGTTTCTAATACGCACCTCATTTCTCCTCTCCTTGTGCTCGGGTTCGCCATTCCAGCCGCTTGACTAACCATCTCCCTACTTGGAGAATCAGCACCTTTAACCTCCTGATTGTACAGGTTGCAATTTGTCCTGAGGATGAACAGGAAGACGCGGAACCAACGAGAGAGGAGCCCTAGGTGTTGGGACAGGCATAGGTCACTCCATTTTCCCATCAGGAAGAAGAATGAACCACAGGCTCAGCCTGCCCCCCAGAACCAAAATAGGGCCTGAAGCAATCCTGCGCTTTTGCGGCCAGCTCCCAAAAAAGCGAGGAGACAAATGGAGCTCAGGGGCACTGCAATTCACAAATGTGCAGAGTTATAAATGAGAACTCTCGTCCACAAATATATTGAGGGAAGGCAACGAAGAGGATTTGAAAGCAAGGCAGATTTGCAGGAAACAGATTTCAGGAGGTAGATTCGACTCGCCTTTAAAGCACATGAAAAGCGGCAAAACGTTGACAATGATGCCCTTGGCCAAAAAGGGCGTATGCGTTTTTTCCTGAATATATTCAGGAAAAAACGCATACGCCCTTTTTGGCCAACCAAGCAAGCCGGAAGGGCAAATCAGCGCTACAAAGAAGTCTCGCTTGCCCTCAGTCAAAAGGGCCATGCTGAACAAACAGTAAAAACCAGAAAAGCAGGACAGGCCATGGAGACATGGGAGCCTTGCTACGCTGATGGGCGGGATATAAATTGCCAACAGGCACTCTGGAGAAGAGTACGGTGTGTCCTGAAACAAGTAATAAACACAGCATAGAGAGCATAGGGCACTTCCACTCATGGGCGTATAAATTGGGAAAACTAAAAATCAACAAGACACAGGCACCCTAAAGTTTACGGCTGCTCTGTTTCCAAGAACCTCCGCTTCAGTACACCTTCAATATCCCAGGAAAGAGAAAAATGGATAAAGAAATGGTGGTACTTGGCACAATGGAATATCACTCAGCCATGAAATCAATGTCATAAGGCTAGTTAGCAGCATGATGAGTGGATTTAGGTACGATGATTCTAAGTGAAATAAGTCACACAGAAAAAGACATTATCCTAAGATATCGCTTATAGAGGGAATGTCAAAATCGCTACACTTGGACTGAATTACAAAACAGAACAGAGTCACACCTTTAGAAGACACACTATGGCTGCTTAACGGGAAAGGTGAGGTGGGGTGATGCATAAAACAAGGGTTTGAAATGAGCTCAGAGACCGCTCCATAAGCCAAATATGTAATAGACAAGGCCTACTCCCTGCTCAGTGAACTGGACTCAACACCCCCTAGTCACCGCACAAGAATATATCTGACTAGTATGAATCTGAAAACCTATGTATCGATATCTCTCTGCAAGTGAATCAAGAGGGTGTAAAGCGGCATAAACACAGCAGGGAAAAGCAGCCAAACCCCATTCTAAACATACATTACTTTAAAAAACCCACAAAGCAAAGACAGTGAAAGAGAGAGAAATTCTTACAAAATCCGTTCAGGGTCTCTGATGCAACCTGGATTGACCATATCTAGACCCACAGCTGGATGAGACATAAGGCTGGACACTCTTGGGGCTGAGAGGATTGGTGAGGTTGGGTGAGCAAATGCAGATACTTTAAAATAATACTGCGGGGTACCCACCCCATGGGTCTCAAATCTCCAGGTACAAGGGAATCTTCCTACATCAAAACATGCATGGGAAACCCAGAAGATGGTATGCCGTGAGATCGGGAAAGGTTTCTAAAACGCACCTCATTTCTCCTCTCCTTGTGCTCGGGTTCGCCATTCCAGCCGCTTGACTAACCATCTCCCTACTTGGAGAATCAGCACCTTTAACCTACTGTTTCGTCCAGGTTGCAATTTGTCCTGAGGATGAACGGGAAGACGGGGAACAAACGAAAGACTAGCCCTAGGTGTTGGGACAGGCACAGGTCACTCCATTTTCCCATCAGGAAGAAGAATGAACCACAGGCTCAGCCTGCCCCCCAGAACCAAAATAGGGCCTGAAGCAATCCTGCGCTTTTGCGGCCAGCTCCCAAAAAAGCGAGGAGACAAATGGAGCTCAGGGGCACTGCAATTCACAAACGTGCAGAGTTATGAATGAGAACTCTCGTCCACAAATATATTGAGGGAAGGCAACGAAGAGGATTTGAAAGCAAGGCAGATTTGCAGGAAACAGATTTCAGGAGGTAGATTCGACTCACCTTTAAAGCACATGAAAAGCGGCAAAACGTTGACAATGATGCCCTTGGCCAAAAAGGGCGTATGCGTTTTTTCCTGAATATATTCAGGAAAAAACGCATACGCCCTTTTTGGCCAATCAAGCAAGCCGGAAGGGCAAATCAGCGCTACAAAGAAGTCTCGCTTGCCCTCGGTCAAAAGGGCCATGCTGAAAAAAGTGTAAAAACCAGAAAAGCAGGACAGGCCATGGAGACATGGAAGCCTTGCTACGCTGATGGGCGGGATGTAAATTGCCAACAGGCACTCTGGAGAAGAGTACGGTGTGTCCTGAAACAAGTAATAAACACAGCGTTGAGAGCATAGGGCACTTCCACTCATGGGCGTATAAATTGGGAAAACTAAAAATCAACAAGACACAGGCACCCTAAAGTTTACGGCTGCTCTGTTTCCAAGAACCTCCACTTCGGTTCACCTTCAATATCCCAGGAAAGAGAAAAATGGATAAAGAAATGGTGGTACTTGGCACAGTGGAATATCACTCAGCCATGAAATCAATGTCATAAGGCTAGTTAGCAGCATGATGAGTGGATTTAGATACGATGATTCTAAGTGAAATAAGTCACACAGAAAAAGACACTTATCCTAAGATATCGCTTATAGAGGGAATGTCAAAATCGCTACACTTGAACTGAATTACAAAACAGAACAGAGTCACACCTTTAGAAGACACACTATGGCTGCTTAACGGGAAAGGTGAGGTGGGGTTATGCATAAAACAAGGGTTTGAAATTAGCTCAGAGACCGCTCCATAAGCCAAATATGTAATAGACAAGGCCTACTCCCTGCTCAGTGAACTGGACTCAACACACCCTAGTCAACACACAAGAATATATCTGACTAGTAAGAATCTGAAAACCTATGTATCGATATCTCTCTGCAAGTGAATCAAGAGGGTGTAAAGCGGCATCAACACAGCAGGGAAAAGCAGCCAAGCCCGATTCTAAACATAAATTACTTTAAAAAACCCACAAAACAAAGACAGTGAAAGAGAGAGAAATTCTTACAAAATCCGTTCAGGGTCTATGATGCAACCTGGATTGACCATATCAAGACACACAGCTGGATGAGACATAAGGCTGGACACTCTTGGGGCTGAGAGGGTTGGTGAGGTTGGGTGAGCAAATGCAGATACTTTAAAGTAACACTTCGGGGAACACACCCCATGGGTCTCAAATCTCCAGGTACAAGGGAATCTTCCTACATCAAAACATGCATGGGAAACCCAGAAGATGGTATGCCATGAGATCGGGAAAGGTTTCTAAAACGCACCTCATTTCTCCTCTCCTTGTGCTCGGGTTCGCCATTCCAGCCACTTGACTAACCATCTCCCTACTTGGAGAATCAGCACCTTTAACCTCCTGATTGTACAGGTTGCAATTTGTCCTGAGGATGAACGGGAAGACGCGGAATCAACGAGAGACGAGCCCTAGGTGTTGGGAGAGGCATAGGTCACTCCATTTTCCCATCAGGAAGAAGAATGAACCACAGGCTCAGCCTGCCCCCCAGAACCAAAATAGGGCCTGAAGCAATCCTGCGCTTTTGCTGCCAGCTCCCAAAAAAGCGAGGAGACAAATGGAGCTCAGGGGCACTGCAATTCACAAACGTGCAGAGTTATAAATGAGAACTCTCGTCCACAAATATATTGAGGGAAGACAACGAAGAGGATTTGAAAGCAAGGCAGATTTGCAGGAAACAGATTTCAGGAGATAGATTCGACTCGCCTTTAAAGCACATGAAAAGCGGCAAAACGTTGACAATGATGCCCTTGGCCAAAAAGGGCGTATGCGTTTTTTCCTGAATATATTCAGGAAAAAACGCATACGCCCTTTTTGGCCAACCAAGCAAGCCGGAAGGGCAAATCAGCGCTACAAAGAAGTCTCGCTTGCCCTCGTTCAAAAGGGCCATGCTGAACAAAATGTAAAAATCAAAAAAGCAGGACAGGCCATGGAGACATGGAAGCCTTGCTACGCTGATGGGCGGGATGTAAATTGCCAACAGGCACTCTGGAGAAGAGTACGGTGTGTCCTGAAACAAGTAATAAACACAGCGTTGAGAGCATAGGGCACTTCCACTCATGGGCGTATAAATTGGGAAAACTAAAAGTCAACAAGACACAGGCACCCCAAACTTTACGGCTGCTCTGTTTCCAAGAACCTCCGCTTCGGTACACCTTTAATATCCCAGGAAAGAGAAAAATGGATAAAGAAATGGTGGTACTTGGCAGAATGGAATATCACTCAGCCATGAAATCAATGTCATAAGGCTAGTTAGCAGCATGATGAGTGGATTTAGGTACGATGATTCTAAGTGAAATAAGTCACACAGAAAAAGACACTTATCCTAAGATATCGCTTATAGAGGGAATGTCAAAATCGCTACACTTGAAATGAATTACAAAACAGAACAGAGTCACACCTTTAGAAGACACACTATGGCTGCTTAACGGGAAAGGTGAGGTGGAGTGATGCATAAAACAAGGGTTTGAAATTAGCTCAGACACCGCTCCATAAGCCAAATATGTAATAGACAAGGCCTACTCCCTGCTCAGTGAACTGGACTCAACACCCCCTAGTCACCGCACAAGAATACATCTGACTAGTATGAATCTGAAAACCTATGTATTGATATCTCTCTGCAAGTGAATCAAGAGGGTGTAAAGCGGCATAAACACAGCAGGGAAAAGCAGCCAAACCCCATTCTAAACATACATTACTTTAAAAAACCCACAAAGCAAAGACAGTGAAAGAGAGAGAAATTCTTACAAAATCCGTTCAGCGTCTCTGATGCAACCTGGATTGACCATATCTAGACCCACAGCTGGATGAGACATAAGGCTGGACACTCTTGGGGCTGAGAGGATTGGTGAGGTTGGGTGAGCAAACGCATATACATTAAAGTAACACTGCGGAGAACACACCCCATGGGTCTCAAATCTCCAGGTACAAGGGAATCTTCCTACATCAAAACATGCATGGGAAACCCAGAAGATGGTATGCCATGAGATCGGGAAAGGTTTCTAAAACGCACCTCATTTCTCCTCTCCTTGTGCTCGGGTTCGCCATTCCAGCCGCTTGACTAACCATCTCCCTACTTGGAGAATCAGCACCTTTAACCTCCTGATTGTACAGGTTGCAATTTGTCCTGAGGATGAACGGGAAGACGCGGAACCAACGAGAGACCAGCCCTACGTGTTGGGACAGGCATAGTCACTCCATTTTCCCATCAGGAAGAAGAATGAACCACAGGCTCAGCCTGCCCCCCAGAACCAAAATAGGGCCTGAAGCAATCCTGCGCTTTTGCGGCCAGCTCCCAAAAAAGCGAGGAGACAAATGGAGCTCAGGGGCACTGCAATTCACAAACGTGCAGAGTTATAAATGAGAACTCTCGTCCACAAATATATTGAGGGAAGGCAACGAAGAGGATTTGAAAGCAAGGCAGATTTGCAGGAAACAGATTTCAGGAGGTAGATTCGACTCGCCTTTAAAGCACATGAAAAGCGGCAAAACGTTGACAATGATGCCCTTGGCCAAAAAGGGCGTATGCGTTTTTTCCTGAATATATTCAGGAAAAAACGCATACGCCCTTTTTGGCCAACCAAGCAAGCCGGAAGGGCAAATCAGCGCTACAAAGAAGTCTCGCTTGCCCTCAGTCAAAAGGGTCATGCTGAACAAACAGTAAAAACCAGAAAAGCAGGACAGGCCATGGAGACATGGGAGCCTTGCTACGCTGATGGGCGGGATATAAATTGCCAACAGGCACTCTGGAGAAGAGTACGGTGTGTCCTGAAACAAGTAATAAACACAGCGTAGAGAGCATAGGGCACTTCCACTCCTGGGCGTATAAATTGGGAAAACTAAAAATCAACAAGACACAGGCACCCTAAAGTTTACGGCTGCTCTGTTTCCAAAAACCTCCGCTTCGGTACACCTTCAATATCCCAGGAAAGAGAAAAATGGATAAAGAAATGGTGGTACTTGGCACAATGGAATATCACTCAGCCATGAAATCAATGTCATAAGGCTAGTTAGCAGCATGATGAGTGGATTTAGGTACGATGATTCTAAGTGAAATAAGTCACACAGAAAAAGACACTTATCCTAAGATATCACTTATAGAGGGAATGTCAAAATCGCTACACTTGAACTGAATTACAAAACAGAACAGAGTCACACCTTTAGAAGACACACTATGGCTGCTTAACGGGAAAGGTGAGGTGGGGTGATGCATAAAACAAGGGTTTCAAATTAGCTCAGAGACCGCTCCATAAGCCAAATATGTAATAGACAAGGCCTACTCCCTGCTCAGTGAACTGGACTCAACACACCCTAGTCACCACACAAGAATATATCTGACTAGTAAGAATCTGAAAACCTCTGTATCGATATCTCTCTGCAAGTGAATCAAGAGGGTGTAAAGCGGCATCAACACAGCAGGGAAAAGCAGCCAAGCCCGATTCTAAACATAAATTACTTTAAAAAACCCACAAAACAAAGACAGTGAAAGAGAGAGAAATTTTTACAAAATCCGTTCAGGGTCTATGATGCAACCTGGATTGACCATATCTAGACCCACAGCTGGATGAGACATAAGGCTGGACACTCTTGGGGCTGACAGGATTGGTGAGGTTGGGTGAGCAAATGGAGATACTTTAAAGTAACACTGCGGGGAACACACCCCATGGGTCTGAAATCTCCAGGTACAAGGGCATCTTCCTACATCAAAACATGCATGGGAAACCCAGAAGATGGTATGCCGTGAGATCGGGAAAGGTTTCTAAAACGCACCTCATTTCTCCTCTCCTTGTGCTCGGGTTCACCATTCCAGCTGCTTGACTAACCATCTCCCTACTTGGAGAATCAGCACCTTTAACCTCCTGATTGTACAGGTTGCAATTTGTCCTGAGGATGAACGGGAAGACGCGGAACCAACGAGAGACGAGCCCTAGGTGTTGGGACAGGCATAGGTCACTCCATTTTCTCAACAGGAAGAAGAATGAACCACAGGCTCAGCCTGCCCCCCAGAACCAAAATAGGGCCTGAAGCAATCCTGCGCTTTTGCGGCCAGCTCCCAAAAAAGCGAGGAGACAAATGGAGCTCAGGGGCACTGCAATTCACAAACGTGCAGAGTTATAAATGAGAACTCTCGTCCACAAATATATTGAGGGAAGGCAACGAAGAGGATTTGAAAGCAAGGCAGATTTGCAGGAAACAGATTTCAGGAGGTAGATTCGACTCGCCTTTAAAGCACATGAAAAGCGGCAAAACGTTGACAATGATGCCCTTGGCCAAAAAGGGCGTATGCGTTTTTTCCTGAATAAATTCAGGAAAAAACGCATACGCCCTTTTTGGCCAACCAAGCAAGCCGGAAGGGCAAATCAGCGCTACAAAGAAGTCTCGCTTGCCCTCGGTCAAAAGGGCCATGCTGAACAAAGTGTAAAAACCAGAAAAGCAGGACAGGCCATGGAGACATGGGAGCCTTGCTACGCTGATGGGCGGGATGTAAATTGCCAACAGGCACTCTGGAGAAGAGTACGATGTGTCCTGAAACAAGTAATAAACACAGCGTTGAGAGCATAGGGCACTTCCACTCATGGGCGTATAAATTGGGAAAACTAAAATCAACAAGACACAGGCACCCCAAACGTTACGGCTGCTATGTTTCCAAAAACCTCCGCTTCGGTACACCTTCAATATCCCAGGAAAGAGAAAAATGGATAAAGAAATGGTGGTACTTGGCACAATGGAATATCACTCAGCCATGAAATCAATGTCATAAGGCTAGTTAGCAGCATGATGAGTGGATTTAGATACGATGATTCTAAGTGAAAAAAGTCACACAGAAAAAGACACTTATCCTAAGATATCGCTTATAGAGGGAATGTCAAAATCGCTACACTTGAACTGAATTACAAATCAGAACAGAGTCACACCTTTAGAAGACACACTATGGCTGCTTAACGGGAAAGGTGAGGTGGGGTGATGCATAAAACAAGGGTTTGAAATTAGCTCAGACACCGCTCCAGAAGCCAAATATGTAATAGACAAGGCCTACTCCCTGCTCAGTGAACTGGACTCAACACCCCCTAGTCACCGCACAAGAATATATCTGACTAGTATGAATCTGAAAACCTATGTATCGATATCTCTCTGCAAGTGAATCAAGAGGGTGTAAAGCGGCATAAACACAGCAGGGAAAAGCAGCCAAACCCCATTCTAAACATACATTACTTTAAAAAACCCACAAAGCAAAGACAGTGAAAGAGAGAGAAATTCTTACAAAATCCGTTCAGGGTCTCTGATGCAACCTGGATTGACCATATCTAGACCCACAGCTGGATGAGACATAAGGCTGGACACTCTTGGGGCTGAGAGGATTGGTGAGGTTGGGTGAGCAAATGCAAATACTTTAAAGTAATACCGCGGGGTACCCACCCCTTGGGTCTCAAATCTCCAGGTACAAGGGAATCTTCCTACATCAAAACATGCATGGGAAACCCAGAAGATGGTATGCCGTGAGATCGGGAAAGGTTTCTAAAACGCACCTCATTTCTCCTCTCCTTGTGCTCGGGTTCGCCATTCCAGCCGCTTGACTAACCATCTCCCTACTTGGAGAATCAGCACCTTTAACCTACTGTTTCGTCCAGGTTGCAATTTGTCCTGAGGATGAACGTGAAGACGGGGAACCAACGAGAGACTAGCCCTAGGTGTTGGGACAGGCACAGGTCACTCCATTTTCCCATCAGGAAGAAGAATGAACCACAGGCTCAGCCTGCCCCCCAGAACCAAAATAGGGCCTGAAGCAATCCTGCGCTTTTGCGGCCAGCTCCCAAAAAAGCGAGGAGACAAATGGAGCTCAGGGGCACTGCAATTCACAAACGTGCAGAGTTATAAATGAGAACTCTCGTCCACAAATATATTGAGGGAAGGCAACGAAGAGGATTTGAAAGCAAGGCAGATTTGCAGGAAACAGATTTCAGGAGGTAGATTCGACTCGCCTTTAAAGCACATGAAAAGCGGCAAAACGTTGACAATGATGCCCTTGGCCAAAAAGGGCGTATGCGTTTTTTCCTGAATATATTCAGGAAAAAACGCATACGCCCTTTTTGGCCAACCAAGCAAGCCGGAAGGGCAAATCAGCGCTACAAAGAAGTCTCGCTTGCCCTCGGTCAAAAGGGCCATGCTGAACAAACAGTAAAAACCAGAAAAGCAGGACAGGCCATGGAGACATGGAAGCCTTGCTACGCTGATGGGCGGGATGTAAATTGCCAACAGGCACTCTGGAGAAGAGTACGGTGTGTCCTGAAACAAGTAATAAATACAGCGTAGAGAGCATAGGGCACTTCCACTCATGGGCGTATAAATTGGGAAAACTAAAAATCAACAAGACACAGGCACCCTAAAGTTTACGGCTGCTCTGTTTCCAAGAACCTCCACTTTGGTACACCTTCAATATCCCAGGAAAGAGAAAAATGGATAAAGAAATGGTGGTACTTGGCACAATGTAATATCACTCAGCCATGAAATCAATGTCATAAGGCTAGTTAGCAGCATGATGAGTGGATTTAGGTACGATGATTCTAAGTGAAATAAGTCACACAGAAAAAGACACTTATCCTAAGATATCGCTTATAGAGGGAATGTCAAAATCGCTACACTTGAACTGAATTACAAAACAGAACAGAGTCACACCTTTAGAAGACACACTATGGCTGCTTAACGGGAAAGGTGAGGTGGGGTGATGCATAAAACAAGGGTTTGAAATTAGCTCAGAGACCGCTCCATAAGCCAAATATGTAATAGACAAGGCCTACTCCCTGCTCAGTGAACTGGACTAAACACCCCCTAGTCACCGCACAAGAATATATCTGACTAGTATGAATCTGAAAACCTATGTATCGATATCTCTCTGCAAGTGAATCAAGAGGGTGTAAAGCGGCATAAACACAGCAGGGAAAAGCAGCCAAACCCCATTCTAAACATACATTACTTTAAAAAACCCACAAAGCAAAGACAGTGAAAGAGAGAGAAATTCTTACAAAATCCGTTCAGGGTCTCTGATGCAACCTGGATTGACCATATCTAGACCCACAGCTGGATGAGACATAAGGCTGGACACTCTTGGGGCTGAGAGGATTGGTGAGGTTGGGTGAGCAAATGCAGATACTTTAAAGTAATACTGCGGGGTACCCACCCCATGGGTCTCAAATCTCCAGGTACAAGGGAATCTTCCTACATCAAAACATGCATGGGAAAGCCAGAAGATGGTATGCCGTGAGATCGGGAAAGGTTTCTAAAACGCACCTCATTTCTCCTCTCCTTGTGCTCGGGTTCGCCATTCCAGCCGCTTGACTAAACATCTCCCTACTTGGAGAATCAGCACCTTTAACCTACTGTTTCGTCCAGGTTGCAATTTGTCCTGAGGATGAACGGGAAGATGGGGAACCAACGAAAGACTAGCCCTAGGTGTTGGGACAGGCACAGGTCACTCCATTTTCCCATCAGGAAGAAGAATGAACCACAGGCTCAGCCTGCCCCCCAGAACCAAAATAGGGCCTGAAGCAATCCTGCGCTTTTGCGGCCAGCTCCCAAAAAAGCGAGGAGACAAATGGAGCTCAGGGGCACTGCAATTCACAAACGTGCAGAGTTATAAATGAGAACTCTCGTCCACAAATATATTGAGGGAAGGCAACGAAGAGGATTTGAAAGCAAGGAAGATTTGCAGGAAACAGATTTCAGGAGGTAGATTCGACTCGCCTTTAAAGCACATGAAAAGCGGCAAAACGTTGACAATGATGCCCTTGGCCAAAAAGGGCGTATGCGTTTTTTCCTGAATATATTCAGGAAAAAACGCATACGCCCTTTTTGGCCAACCAAGCAAGCCGGAAGGGCAAATCAGCGCTACAAAGAAGTCTCGCTTGCCCTCGGTCAAAAGGGCCATGCTGAACAAAGTGTAAAAACCAGAAAAGCAGGACAGGCCATGGAGACATGGGAGCCTTGCTACGCTGATGGGCGGGATGTAAATTGCCAACAGGCACTCTGGAGAAGAGTACGGTGTGTCCTGAAACAAGTAATAAACACAGCGTAGAGAGCATAGGGCACTTCCACTCATGGGCGTATAAATTGGGAAAACTAAAAATCAACAAGACACAGGCACCCTAAAGTTTACGGCTGCTCTGTTTCCAAGAACCTCCACTTCGGTACACCTTCAATATCCCAGGAAAGAGAAAAATGGATAAAGAAATGGTGGTACTTGGCACAGTGGAATATCACTCAGCCATGAAATCAATGTCATAAGGCTAGTTAGCAGCATGATGAGTGGATTTAGATACGATGATTCTAAGTGAAATAAGTCACACAGAAAAAGACACTTATCCTAAGATATCGCTTATAGAGGGAATGTCAAAATCGCTACACTTGAACTGAATTACAAAACAGAACAGAGTCACACCTTTAGAAGACACACTATGGCTGCTTAACGGGAAAGGTGAGGTGGGGTGATGCATAAAACAAGGGTTTGAAATTAGCTCAGAGACTGCTCCATAAGCCAAATATGTAATAGACAAGGCCTACTCCGTGCTCAGTGAACTGGACTCAACACACCCTAGACACCACACAAGAATATATTTGACTAGTAAGAATCTGAAAACCTCTGTATCGATATCTCTCTGCAAGTGAATCAAGAGGGTGTAAAGCGGCATCAACACAGCAGGGAAAAGCAGCCAAGCCCGATTCTAAACATAAATTACTTTAAAAAACCCACAAAACAAAGACAGTGAAAGAGAGAGAAATTCTTACAAAATCCGTTCAGTGTCTATGATGCAACCTGGATTGACCACATCTAGACCCACAGCTGGATGAGACATAAGGCTGGACACTCTTGGGGCTGAGAGGATTGGTGAGGTTGTGTGAGCAAATGCAGATACTTTAAAATAATACCGCGGTGTACCCACCCCATGGGTCTCAAATCTCCAGGTACAAGGGAATCTTCCTACATCAAAACATGCATGGGAAACCCAGAAGATGGTATGCCATGAGATCGGGAAAGGTTTCTAAAACGCACCTCATTTCTCCTCTCCTTGTGCTCGGGTTCGCCATTCCAGCCGCTTGACTAACCATCTCCCTACTTGGAGAATCAGCACCTTTAACCTACTGTTTCGTCCAGGTTGCAATTTGTCCTGAGGATGAACGGGAAGACGGGGAACAAACGAAAGACTAGCCCTAAGTGTTGGGACAGGCACAGGTCACTCCATTTTCCCATCAGGAAGAAGAATGAACCACAGGCTCAGCCTGCCCCCCAGAACCAATATAGGGCCTGAAGCAATCCTGCGCTTTTGCGGCCAGCTCCCAAAAAAGCGAGGAGACAAATGGAGCTCAGGGGCACTGCAATTCACAAACGTGCAGAGTTATAAATGAGAACTCTCGTCCACAAATATATTGAGGGAAGGCAACGAAGAGGATTTGAAAGCAAGGCAGATTTGCAGGAAACAGATTTCAGGAGGTAGATTCGACTCGCCTTTAAAGCACATGAAAAGCGGCAAAACGTTGACAATGATGCCCTTGGCCAAAAAGGGCGTATGCGTTTTTTCCTGAATATATTCAGGAAAAAACGCATACGCCCTTTTTGGCCAACCAAGCAAGCCGGAAGGGCAAATCAGCGCTACAAAGAAGTCTCGCTTGCCCTCGGTCAAAAGGGCCATGCTGAACAAAGTGTAAAAACCAGAAAAGCAGGACAGGCCATGGAGACATGGGAGCCTTGCTACGCTGATGGGCGGGACGTAAATTGCCAACAGGCACTCTGGAGAAGAGTACGGTGTGTTCTGAAACAAGTAATAAACACAGCGTAGAGAGCATAGGGCACTTCCACTCAAGGGCGTATAAATTGGGAAAACTAAAAATCAACAAGACACAGGCACCCTAAAGTTTACGGCTGCTCTGTTTCCAAGAACCTCCACTTCGGTACACCTTCAATATCCCAGGAAAGAGAAAAATGGATAAAGAAATGGTGGTACTTGGCACAATGGAATATCACTCAGCCATGAAATCAATGTCATAAGGCAAGTTAGCAGCATGATGAGTGGATTTAGGTACGATGATTCTAAGTGAAATAAGTCACACAGAAAAAGACACTTATCCTAAGATATCGCTTATAGAGGGAATGTCAAAATCGCTACACTTGAACTGAATTACAAAACAGAACAGAGTCACACCTTTAGAAGACACACTATGGCTGTTTAACGGGAAAGGTGAGGTGGGGTGATGCATAAAACAAGGGTTTGAAATTAGCTCAGAGACCGCTCCATAAGCCAAATATGTAATAGGCAAGGCCTACTCCCTGCTCAGTGAACTGGACTCAACACACCCTAGTCACCACACAAGAATATATCTGACTAGTAAGAATCTGAAAACCTATGTATCGATATCTCTCTGCAAGTGAATCAAGAGGGTGTAAAGCGGCATCAACACAGCAGGGAAAAGCAGCCAAGCCCGATTCTAAACATAAATTACTTTAAAAAACCCACAAAACAAAGACAGTGAAAGAGAGAGAAATTCTTACAAAATCCGTTCAGGGTCTCTGATGCAACCTGGATTGACCACATCTAGACCCACAGCTGGATGAGACATAAAGCTGGACACTCTTGGGGCTGAGAGGATTGGTGAGGTTGGGTGAGCAAACGCAGATACTTTAAAATAACACTGCGGAGAACACACCCCATGGGTCTCAAATCTCCAGGTACAAGGGAATCTTCCAACATCAAAACATGCATGGGAAACCCAGAAGATGGTATGCTATGAGATCGGGAAAGGTTTCTAAAACGCACCTCATTTCTCCTCTCCTTGTGCTCGGGTTCACCATTCCAGCCGCTTGACTAACCATCTCCCTACTTGGAGAATCAGCACCTTTAACCTCCTGATTGTACAGGTTGCAATTTGTCCTGAGGATGAACGGGAAGACGCGGAACCAACGAGAGACGAGCCCTAGGTGTTGGGACAGGCATAGGTCACTCCATTTTCCCATCAGGAAGAAGAATGAACCACAGGCTCAGCCTGCCCCCCAGAACCAAAATAGGGCCTGAAGCAATCCTGCGCTTTTGCGGCCAGCTCCCAAAAAAGCGAGGAGACAAATGGAGCTCAGGGGCACTGCAATTCACAAACGTGCAGAGTTATAAATGAGAACTCTCGTCCACAAATATATTGAGGGAAGGCAACGAAGAGGATTTGAAAGCAAGGCAGATTTGCAGGAAACAGATTTCAGGAGGTAGATTCGACTCGCCTTTAAAGCACATGAAATGCGGCAAAACGTGGACAATGATGCCCTTGGCCAAAAAGGGCGTATGCGTTTTTTCCTGAATATATTCAGGAAAAAACGCATACGCCCTTTTTGGCCAACCAAGCAAGCCGGAAGGGCAAATCAACGCTACAAAGAAGTCTCGCTTGCCCTCGGTCAAAAGGGCCATGCTGAACAAACAGTAAAAACCAGAAAAGCAGGACAGGCCATGGAGATATGGGAGCCTTGCTACGCTGATGGGCGGGATATAAATTGCCAACAGGCACTCTGGAGAAGAGTACCGTGTGTCCTGAAACAAGTAATAAACACAGCATAGAGAGCATAGTGCACTTCCACACATGGGCGTATAAATTGGGAAAACTAAAAATCAACAAGACACAGGCACCCTAAAGTTTATGGCTGCTCTGTTTCCAAGAACCTCCGCTTCGGTACACCTTCAATATCCCAGGAAAGAGAAAAATGGATAAAGAAATGGTGGTACTTGGCACAATGGAATATCACTCAGCCATGAAATCAATGTCATAAGGCTAGTTAGCAGCATGATGAGTGGATTTAGGTATGATGATTCTAAGTGAAATAAGTCACACAGAAAAAGACACTTATCCTAAGATATCGCTTATAGAGGGAATGTCAAAATCGCTACACTTGAACTGAATTACAAAACAGAACAGAGTCACACCTTTAGAAGACACACTATGGCTGCTTAACGGGAAAGGTGAGGAGGGGTGATGCATAAAACAAGGGTTTGAAATTAGCTCAGACACCGCTCCATAAGCCAAATATGTAATAGACAAGGCCTACTCCCTGCTCAGTGAACTGGACTCAACACACCCTAGTCACCACACAAGAATATATCTGACTAGTAAGAATCTGAAAACCTATGTATCGATATCTCTCTGCAAGTGAATCAAGAGGGTGTAAAGCGGCATCAACACAGCAGGGAAAAGCAGCCAAGCCCGATTCTAAACATACATTACTTTAAAAAACCCACAAAACAAAGACAGTGAAAGAGAGAGAAATTCTTACAAAATCCGTTCAGGGTCTCTGATGCAACCTGGATTGACCATATCTAGACCCACAGCTGGATGAGACATAAGGCTGGACACTCTTGGGGCTGAGAGGATTGGTGAGGTTGGGTGAGCAAACGCAGATACTTTAAAGTAACACTGCGGGGAACACACCCCATGGGTCTCAAATCTCCAGGTACAAGGGAATCTTCCTACATCAAAACATGCATGGGAAAGCCAGAAGATGGTATGCCGTGAGATCGGGAAAGGTTTCCAAAACGCACCTCATTTCTCCTCTCCTTGTGCTCGGGTTCACCATTCCAGCCGCTTGACTAACCATCTCCCTACTTGGAGAATCAGCACTTTTAACCTACTGTTTCGTCCAGGTTGCAATTTGTCCTGAGGATGAACGGGAAGACGGGGAACCAACGAAAGACTAGCCCTAGGTATTGGGACAGGCACAGGTCACTCCATTTTCCCATCAGGAAGAAGAATGAACCACAGGCTCAGCCTGCCCCCCAGAACCAAAATAGGGCCTGAAGCAATCCTGCGCTTTTGCGGCCAGCTCCCAAAAAAGCGAGGAGACAAATGGAGCTCAGGGGCACTGCAATTCACAAACGTGCAGAGTTATAAATGAGAACTCTCGTCCACAAATATATTGAGGGAAGGCAACGAAGAGGATTTGAAAGCAAGGCAGATTTGCAGGAAACAGATTTCAGGAGGTAGATTCGACTCGCCTTTAAAGCACATGAAATGCGGCAAAACGTGGACAATGATGCCCTTGGCCAAAAAGGGCGTATGCGTTTTTTCCTGAATATATTCAGGAAAAAACTCATACGCCCTTTTTGGCCAACCAAGCAAGCCGGAAGGGCAAATCAACGCTACAAAGAAGTCTCGCTTGCCCTCGGTCAAAAGGGCCATGCTGAACAAACAGTAAAAACCAGAAAAGCAGGACAGGCCATGGAGACATGGGAGCCTTGCTACGCTGATGGGCGGGATGTAAATTGCCAACAGGCACTCTGGAGAAGAGTACGGTGTGTCCTGAAACAAGTAATAAACACAGCGTTGAGAGCATAGGGCACTTCCACTCATGGGCGTATAAATTGGGAAAACTAAAAATCAACAAGACACAGGCACCCTAAAGTTCATGGCTGCTCTGTTTACAAGTACCTCCGCTTCGGTACACCTTCAATATCCCAGGAAAGAGAAAAATGGATAAAGAAATGGTGTTACTTGGCACAATGGAAAATCACTCAGCCATGAAATCAATGTCATAAGGCTAGTTAGCAGCATGATGTGTGGATTTAGGTACGATGATTCTAAGTGAAATAAGTCACACAGAAAAAGACACTTATCCTAAGATATCGCTTATAGAGGGAATGTCAAAATTGCTACACTTGAACTGAATTACAAAACAGAACAGAGTCACACCTTTAGAAGACACACTATGGCTGCTTAACCGGAAAGGTGAGGTGGGGTGATGCATAAAACAAGGGTTTGAAATTAGCTCAGACACCGCTCCATAAGCCAAATATGTAATAGACAAGGCCTACTCCCTGCTCAGTGAACTGGACTCAACACCCCCTAGTCACCGCACAAGAATATATCTGACTAGTATGAATCTGAAAACCTATGTATCGATATCTCTCTGCAAGTGAATCAAGAGGGTGTAAAGCGGCATAAACACAGCAGGGAAAAGCAGCCAAACCCCATTCTAAACATACATTACTTTAAAAAACCCACAAAGCAAAGACAGTGAAAGTGAGAGAAATTCTTACAACATCCGTTCAGGGTCTATGATGCAACCTGGATTGACCATATCTAGACCCTCAGCTGGATGAGACATAAGGCTGGACACTCTTGGGGCTGAGAGGATTGGTGAGGTTGGGTGAGCAAACGCAGATACTTTAAAGTAACACTGCGGGGAACACACTCCATGGGTCTCAAATCTCCAGGTACAAGGGAATCTTCCTACATCAAAACATGCATGGGAAACCCAGAAGATGGTATGCCGTGAGATCGGGAAAGGTTTCTAAAACGCACCTCATTTCTCCTCTCCTTGTGCTCGGGTTCGCCATTCCAGCCGCTTGACTAACCATCTCCCTACTTGGAGAATCAGCACCTTTAACCTACTGTTTCGTCCAGGTTGCAATTTGTCCTGAGGATGAACGGGAAGACGGGGAACCAACGAAAGACTAGCCCTAGGTGTTGGGACAGGCACAGGTCACTCCATTTTCCCATGAGGAAGAAGAATGAACCACAGGCTCAGCCTGCCCCCCAGAACCAAAATAGGGCCTGAAGCAATCCTGCGCTTTAGCGGCCAGCTCCCAAAAAAGCGAGGAGACAAATGGAGCTCAGGGGCACTGCAATTCACAAACGTGCAGAGTTATAAATGAGAACTCTCGTCCACAAATATATTGAGGGAAGGCAACGAAGAGGATTTGAAAGCAAGGCAGATTTGCAGGAAACAGATTTCAGGAGGTAGATTCGACTCGCCTTTAAAGCACATGAAAAGCGGCAAAACGTTGACAATGATGCCCTTGGCCAAAAAGGGCGTATGCGTTTTTTCCTGAATATATTCAGGAAAAAACGCATACGCCCTTTTTGGCCAACCAAGCAAGCCGGAAGGGCAAATCAGCGCTACAAAGAAGTCTCGCTTGCCCTCGGTCAAAAGGGCCATGCTGAACAAAGTGTAAAAACCAGAAAAGCAGGACAGGCCATGGAGACATGGGAGCCTTGCTACGCTGATGGGCGGGATGTAAATTGGCAACAGGCACTCTGGAGAAGAGTACGGTGTGTCCTGAAACAAGTAATAAACACAGCGTAGAGAGCATAGGGCACTTCCACTCAAGGGCGTATAAATTGGGAAAACTAAAAATCAACAAAACACAGGCACCCTAAAGTTTACGGCTGCTCTGTTTCCAAGAACCTCCACTTCGGTACACCTTCAATATCCCAGGAAAGAGAAAAATGGATAAAGAAATGGTGGTACTTGGCACAATGGAATATCACTCAGCCATGAAATCAATGTCATAAGGCTAGTTAGCAGCATGATGAGTGGATTTAGATACGATGATTCTAAGTGAAATAAGTCACACAGAAAAAGACACTTATCCTAAGATATCGCTTATAGAGGGAATGTCAAAATCGCTACACTTGAACTGAATTACAAAACAGAACAGAGTCACACCTTTAGAAGACACACTATGGCTGCTTAACGGAAAAGGTGAGGTGGGGTGATGCATAAAACAAGGGTTTGAAATTAGCTCAGAGACCGCTCCATAAGCCAAATATGTAATAGACAAGGCCTACTCCCTGCTCAGTGAACTGGACTCAACACACCCTAGTCACCACACAAGAATATATCTGACTAGTAAGAATCTGAAAACCTATGTATCGATATCTCTCTGCAAGTGAATCAAGAGGGTGTAAAGCGGCATCAACACAGCAGGGAAAAGCAGCCAAGCCCGATTCTAAACATAAATTACTTTAAAAAACCCACAAAACAAAGACAGTGAAAGAGAGAGAAATTCTTACAAAATCCGTTCAGGGTCTATGATGCAACCTGGATTGACCATATCTAGACCCACAGCTGGATGAGACATAAGGCTGGACACTCTTGGGGCTGAGAGGATTGGTGAGGTTGGGTGAGCAAACGCAGATACTTTAAAGTAACACTGCGGGGAACACACCCCATGGGTCTCAAATCTCCAGGTACAAGGGAATCTTCCTACATCAAAACATGCATGGGAAAGCCAGAAGATGGTATGCCGTGAGATCGGGAAAGGTTTCCAAAACGCACCTCATTTCTCCTCTCCTTGTGCTCGGGTTCACCATTCCAGCCGCTTGACTAACCATCTCCCTACCTGGAGAATCAGCACCTTTAACCTACTGTTTCGTCCAGGTTGCAATTTGTCCTGAGGATGAACGGGAAGACGGGGAACCAACGAAAGACTAGCCCTAGGTATTGGGACAGGCACAGGTCACTCCATTTTCCCATCAGGAAGAAGAATGAACCACAGGCTCAGCCTGCCCCCCAGAACCAAAATAGGGCCTGAAGCAATCCTGCGCTTTTGCGGCCAGCTCCCAAAAAAGCGAGGAGACAAATGGAGCTCAGGGGCACTGCAATTCACAAACGTGCAGAGTTATAAATGAGAACTCTCGTCCACAAATATATTGAGGGAAGGCAACGAAGAGGATTTGAAAGCAAGGCAGATTTGCAGGAAACAGATTTCAGGAGGTAGATTCGACTCGCCTTTAAAGCACATGAAAAGCGGCAAAACGTTGACAATGATGCCCTTGGCCAAAAAGGGCGTATGCGTTTTTTCCTGAATATATTCAGGAAAAAACGCATACGCCCTTTTTGGCCAACCAAGCAAGCCGGAAGGGCAAATCAGCGCTACAAAGAAGTCTCGCTTGCCCTCGGTCAAAAGGGCCATGCTGAACAAACAGTAAAAACCAGAAAAGCAGGACAGGCCATGGAGACATGGGAGCCTTGCTACGCTGATGGGCGGGATATAAATTGCCAACAGGCACTCTGGAGAAGAGAACGGTGTGTCCTGAAACAAGTAATAAACACAGCGTAGAGAGCATAGGGCACTTCAACTCATGGGCGTATAAATTGGGAAAACTAAAAATCAACAAGACACAGGCACCCTAAAGTTTACGGCTGCTCTGTTTCCAAGAACCTCCACTTCGGTACACCTTCAATATCCCAGGAAAGAGAAAAATGGATAAAGAAATGGTGGTACTTGGCACAATGGAATATCACTCAGCCATGAAATCAATGTCATAAGGCTAGTTAGCAGCATGATGAGTGGATTTAGATACGATGATTCTAAGTGAAGTAAGTCACACAGAAAAAGACACTTATCCTAAGATATCGCTTATAGAGGGAATGTCAAAATGGCTACACTTGAACTGAATTACAAAACAGAACAGAGTCACACCTTTAGAAGACACACTATGGCTGCTTAACGGGAAAGGTGAGGTGGGGTGATGCATAAAACAAGGGTTTGAAATTAGCTCAGAGACCGCTCCATAAGCCAAATATGTAATAGACAAGGCCTACTCCCTGCTCAGTGAACTGGACTCAACACACCCTAGTCACCACACAAGAATATATCTGACTAGTAAGAATCTGAAAACCTATGTATCGATATCTCTCTGCAAGTGAATCAAGAGGGTGTAAAGCGGCATCAACACAGCAGGGAAAAGCAGCCAAGCCCGATTCTAAACATAAAATACTTTAAAAAACCCACAAAACAAAGACAGTGAAAGAGAGAGAAATTCTTAAAAAATCCGTTCAGGGTCTCTGATGCAACCTGGATTGACCATATCTAGACCCACAGCTGGATGAGACAGAAGGCTGGACACTCTTGTGGCTGAGAGGATTGGTGAGGTTGGGTGAGCAAACGCAGATACTTTAAAGTAACACTGCGGGGAACACACCCCATGGGTCTCAAATCTCCAGGTACAAGGGCATCTTCCTACATCAAAACATGCATGGGAAACCCAGAAGATGGTATGCCATGAGATCGGGAAAGGTTTCTAAAACGCACCTCATTTCTCCTCTCCTTGTGCTCGGGTTCGCCATTCCAGCCGCTTGACTAACCATCTCCCTACTTGGAAAATCAGCACCTTTAACCTCTTGATTGTACAGGTTGCAATTTGTCCTGAGGATGAACGGGAAGACGCAGAACCAACGAGAGACGAGCCCTAGGTGTTGGGACAGGCATAGGTCACTCCATTTTCCCATCAGGAAGAAGAATGAACCACAGGCTCAGCCTGCCCCCCAGAACCAAAATAGGGCCTGAAGCAATCCTGCGCTTTTGCGGCCAGCTCCCAAAAAAGCGAGGAGACAAATGGAGCTCAGGGGCACTGCAATTCACAAACGTGCAGAGTTATAAATGAGAACTCTCGTCCACAAATATATTGAGGGAAGGCAACGTAGAGGATTTGAAAGCAAGGCAGATTTGCAGGAAACAGATTTCAGGAGGTAGATTCGACTCGCCTTTAAAGCACATGAAAAGCGGCAAAACGTTGACAATGATGCCCTTGGCCAAAAAGGGCGTATGCGTTTTTTCCTGAATATATTCAGGAAAAAACGCATACGCCCTTTTTGGCCAACCAAGCAAGCCGGAAGGGCAAATCAGCGCTACAAAGAAGTCTCGCTTGCCCTCGGTCAAAAGGGCCATGCTGAACAAAGTGTAAAAACCAGAAAAGCAGGACAGGCCATGGAGACATGGGAGCCTTGCTACGCTGATGGGCGGGATGTAAATTGCCAACAGGCACTCTGGAGAAGAGTACGGTGTGTCCTGAAACAAGTAATAAACACAGCGTAGAGAGCATAGGGCACTTCCACTCAAGGGCGTATAAATTGGGAAAACTAAAAATCAACAAGACACAGGCACCCTAAAGTTTACGGCTGCAATGTTTCCAAGAACCTCCACTTCGGTACACCTTCAATATCCCAGGAAAGAGAAAAATGGATAAAGAAATGGTGGTACTTGGCACAATGGAATATCACTCAGCCATGAAATCAATGTCATAAGGCTAGTTAGCAGCATGATGAGTGGATTTAGATACGATGATTCTAAGTGAAATAAGTCACACAGAAAAAGACACTTATCCTAAGATATCGCTTATAGAGGGAATGTCAAAATCGCTACACTTGAACTGAATTACAAAACAGAACAGAGTCACACCTTTAGAAGACACACTATGGCTGCTTAACGGGAAAGGTGAGGTGGGGTGATGCATAAAACAAGGGTTTGAAATTAGCTCAGAGACCGCTCCATAAGCCAAATATGTAATAGACAAGGCCTACTCCCTGCTCAGTGAACTGGACTCAACACACCCTAGTCACCACACAAGAATATATCTGACTAGTAAGAATCTGAAAACCTCTGTATCGATATCTCTCTGCAAGTGAATTAAGAGGGTGTAAAGCGGCATCAACACAGCAGGGAAAAGCAGCCAAGCCCGATTCTAAACATAAATTACTTTAAAAAACCCACAAAACAAAGACAGTGAAAGAGAGAGAAATTCTTACAAAATCCGTTCAGGGTCTATGATGCAACCTGGATTGACCATATCTAGACCCACAGCTGGATGAGACATAAGGCTGGACACTCTTGGGGCTGAGAGGATTGGTGAGGTTGGGTGAGCAAACGCAGATAGTTTAAAGTAACACTGCGGGGAACACACCCCATGGGTCTCAAATCTCCAGGTACAAGGGAATCTTCCTACATCAAAACATGCATGGGAAAGCCAGAAGATGGTATGCCGTGAGATCGGGAAAGGTTTCCAAAACGCACCTCATTTCTCCTCTCCTTGTGCTCGGGTTCACCATTCCAGCCGCTTGACTAACCATCTCCCTACTTGGAGAATCAGCACCTTTAACCTACTGTTTCGTCCAGGTTGCAATTTGTCCTGAGGATGAACGGGAAGACGGGGAACCAACGAAAGACTAGCCCTAGGTATTGGGACAGGCACAGGTCACTCCATTTTCCCATCAGGAAGAAGAATGAACCACAGGCTCAGCCTGCCCCCCAGAACCAAAATAGGGCCTGAAGCAATCCTGCGCTTTTGCGGCCAGCTCCCAAAAAAGCGAGGAGACAAATGGAGCTCAGGGGCACTGCAATTCACAAACGTGCAGAGTTATAAATGAGAACTCTCGTCCACAAATATATTGAGGGAAGGCAACGAAGAGGATTTGAAAGCAAGGCAGATTTGCAGGAAACAGATTTCAGGAGGTAGATTCGACTCGCCTTTAAAGCACATGAAAAGCGGCAAAACGTTGACAATGATGCCCTTGGCCAAAAAGGGCGTATGCGTTTTTTCCTGAATATATTCAGGAAAAAACGCATACGCCCTTTTTGGCCAACCAAGCAAGCCGGAAGGGCAAATCAGCGCTACAAAGAAGTCTCGCTTGCCCTCGGTCAAAAGGGCCATGCTGAACAAACAGTAAAAACCAGAAAAGCAGGACAGGCCATGGAGACATGGGAGCCTTGCTACGCTGATGGGCGGGATATAAATTGCCAACAGGCACTCTGGAGAAGAGTACGGTGTGTCCTGAAACAAGTAATAAACACAGCGTAGAGAGCATAGGGCACTTCCACTCATGGGCGTATAAATTGGGAAAACTAAAAATCAACAAGACACAGGCACCCTAAAGTTTACGGCTGCTCTGTTTCCAAGAACCTCCACTTCGGTACACCTTCAATATCCCAGGAAAGAGAAAAATGGATAAAGAAATGGTGGTACTTGGCACAATGGAATATCACTCAGCCATGAAATCAATGTCATAAGGCTAGTTAGCAGCATGATGAGTGGATTTAGGTACGATGATTCTAAGTGAAATAAGTCACACAGAAAAAGACACTTATCCTAAGATATCGCTTATAGAGGGAATGTCAAAATCGCTACACTTAAACTGAATTACAAAACAGAACAGAGTCACACCTTTAGAAGACACACTATGGCTGCTTAACGGGAAAGGTGAGGTGGGGTGATGCATAAAACAAGGGTTTGAAATTAGCTCAGAGACCGCTCCATAAGCCAAATATGTAATAGACAAGGCCTACTCCCTGCTCAGTGAACTGGACTCAACACACCCTAGTCACCACACAAGAATATATCTGACTAGTAAGAATCTGAAAACCTATGTATCGATATCTCTCTGCAAGTGAATCAAGAGGGTGTAAAGCGGCATCAACACAGCAGGGAAAAGCAGCCAAGCCCGATTCTAAACATAAATTACTTTAAAAAACCCACAAAACAAAGACAGTGAAAGAGAGAGAAATTCTTACAAAATCCGTTCAGGGTCTATGATGCAACCTGGATTGACCATATCTAGACCCACAGCTGGATGAGACATAAGGCTGGACACTCTTGGGGCTGAGAGGATTGGTGAGGTTGGGTGAGCAAACGCAGATACTTTAAAGTAACACTGCGGGGAACACACCCCATGGGTCTCAAATATCCAGGTACAAGGGAATCTTCCTATATCAAAACATGCATGGGAAAGCCAGAAGATGGTATGCCGTGAGATCGGGAAAGGTTTCCAAAACGCACCTCATTTCTCCTCTCCTTGTGCTCGGGTTCACCATTCCAGCCGCTTGACTAACCATCTCCCTACTTGGAGAATCAGCACCTTTAACCTACTGTTTCGTCCAGGTTGCAATTTGTCCTGAGGATGAACGGGAAGACGGGGAACCAACGAAAGACTAGCCCTAGGTATTGGGACAGGCACAGGTCACTCCATTTTCCCATCAGGAAGAAGAATGAACCACAGGCTCAGCCTGCCCCCCAGAACCAAAATAGGGCCTGAAGCAATCCTGCGCTTTTGCGGCCAGCTCCCAAAAAAGCGAGGAGACAAATGGAGCTCAGGGGCACTGCAATTCACAAACGTGCAGAGTTATAAATGAGAACTCTCGTCCACAAATATATTGAGGGAAGGCAACGAAGAGGATTTGAAAGCAAGGCAGATTTGCAGGAAACAGATTTCAGGAGGTAGATTCGACTCGCCTTTAAAGCACATGAAATGCGGCAAAACGTGGACAATGATGCCCTTGGCCAAAAAGGGCGTATGCGTTTTTTCCTGAATATATTCAGGAAAAAACGCATACGCCCTTTTTGGCCAACCAAGCAAGCCGGAAGGGCAAATCAGCGCTACAAAGAAGTCTCGCTTGCCCTCGGTCAAAAGGGCCATGCTGAACAAACAGTAAAAACCAGAAAAGCAGGACAGGCCATGGAGACATGGGAGCCTTGCTACGCTGATGGGCGGGATATAAATTGCCAACAGGCACTCTGGAGAAGAGTACGGTGTGTCCTGAAACAAGTAATAAACACAGCGTTGAGAGCATAGGGCACTTCCACTCATGGGCGTATAAATTGGGAAAACTAAAAATCAACAAGACACAGGCACCCTAAAGTTCATGGCTGCTCTGTTTACAAGAACCTCCGCTTCGGTACACCTTCAATATCCCAGGAAAGAGAAAAATGGATAAAGAAATGGTGTTACTTGGCACAACGGAATATCACTCAGCCATGAAATCAATGTCATAAGGCTAGTTAGCAGCATGATGTGTGGATTTAGGTACGATGATTCTAAGTGAAATAAGTCACACAGAAAAAGACACTTATCCTAAGATATCGCTTATAGAGGGAATGTCAAAATCGCTACACTTGAACTGAATTACAAAACAGAACAGAGTCACACCTTTAGAAGACACACTATGGCTGCTTAACGGGAAAGGTGAGGAGGGGTGATGCATAAAACAAGGGTTTGAAATTAGCTCAGACACCGCTCCATAAGCCAAATATGTAATAGACAAGGCCTACTCCCTGCTCAGTGAACTGGACTCAACACACCCTAGTCACCACACAAGAATATATCTGACTAGTAAGAATCTGAAAACCTATGTATCGATATCTCTCTGCAAGTGAATCAAGAGGGTGTAAAGCGGCATCAACACAGCAGGGAAAAGCAGCCAAGCCCGATTCTAAACATACATTACTTTAAAAAACCCACAAAGCAAAGACAGTGAAAGTGAGAGAAATTCTTACAACATCCGTTCAGGGTCTATGATGCAACCTGGATTGACCATATCTAGACCCTCAGCTGGATGAGACATAAGGCTGGACACTCTTGGGGCTGAGAGGATTGGTGAGGTTGGGTGAGCAAACGCAGATACTTTAAAGTAACACTGCGGGGAACACACTCCATGGGTCTCAAATCTCCAGGTACAAGGGAATCTTCCTACATCAAAACATGCATGGGAAACCCAGAAGATGGTATGCCGTGAGATCGGGAAAGGTTTCTAAAACGCACCTCATTTCTCCTCTCCTTGTGCTCGGGTTCGCCATTCCAGCCGCTTGACTAACCATCTCCCTACTTGGAGAATCAGCACCTTTAACCTACTGTTTCGTCCAGGTTGCAATTTGTCCTGAGGATGAACGGGAAGACGGGGAACCAACGAAAGACTAGCCCTAGGTGTTGGGACAGGCACAGGTCACTCCATTTTCCCATGAGGAAGAAGAATGAACCACAGGCTCAGCCTGCCCCCCAGAACCAAAATAGGGCCTGAAGCAATCCTGCGCTTTAGCGGCCAGCTCCCAAAAAAGCGAGGAGACAAATGGAGCTCAGGGGCACTGCAATTCACAAACGTGCAGAGTTATAAATGAGAACTCTCGTCCACAAATATATTGAGGGAAGGCAACGAAGAGGATTTGAAAGCAAGGCAGATTTGCAGGAAACAGATTTCAGGAGGTAGATTCGACTCGCCTTTAAAGCACATGAAAAGCGGCAAAACGTTGACAATGATGCCCTTGGCCAAAAAGGGCGTATGCGTTTTTTCCTGAATATATTCAGGAAAAAACGCATACGCCCTTTTTGGCCAACCAAGCAAGCCGGAAGGGCAAATCAGCGCTACAAAGAAGTCTCGCTTGCCCTCGGTCAAAAGGGCCATGCTGAACAAAGTGTAAAAACCAGAAAAGCAGGACAGGCCATGGAGACATGGGAGCCTTGCTACGCTGATGGGCGGGATGTAAATTGCCAACAGGCACTCTGGAGAAGAGTACGGTGTGTCCTGAAACAAGTAATAAACACAGCGTAGAGAGCATAGGGCACTTCCACTCAAGGGCGTATAAATTGGGAAAACTAAAAATCAACAAAACACAGGCACCCTAAAGTTTACGGCTGCTCTGTTTCCAAGAACCTCCACTTCGGTACACCTTCAATATCCCAGGAAAGAGAAAAATGGATAAAGAAATGGTGGTACTTGGCACAATGGAATATCACTCAGCCATGAAATCAATGTCATAAGGCTAGTTAGCAGCATGATGAGTGGATTTAGATACGATGATTCTAAGTGAAATAAGTCACACAGAAAAAGACACTTATCCTAAGATATCGCTTATAGAGGGAATGTCAAAATCGCTACACTTGAACTGAATTACAAAACAGAACAGAGTCACACCTTTAGAAGACACACTATGGCTGCTTAACCGGAAAGGTGAGGTGGGGTGATGCATAAAACAAGGGTTTGAAATTAGCTCAGAGACCGCTCCATAAGCCAAATATGTAATAGACAAGGCCTACTCCCTGCTCAGTGAACTGGACTCAACACCCCCTAGTCACCGCACAAGAATATATCTGACTAGTATGAATCTGAAAACCTATGTATCGATATCTCTCTGCAAGTGAATCAAGAGGGTGTAAAGCGGCATAAACACAGCAGGGAAAAGCAGCCAAACCCCATTCTAAACATACATTACTTTAAAAAACCCACAAAGCAAAGACAGTGAAAGTGAGAGAAATTCTTACAACATCCGTTCAGGGTCTATGATGCAACCTGGATTGACCATATCTAGACCCACAGCTGGATGAGACATAAGGCTGGACACTCTTGGGGCTGAGAGGATTGGTGAGGTTGGGTGAGCAAACGCAGATACTTTAAAGTAACACTGCGGGGAACACACTCCATGGGTCTCAAATCTCCAGGTACAAGGGAATCTTCCTACATCAAAACATGCATGGGAAAGCCAGAAGATGGTATGCCGTGAGATCGGGAAAGGTTTCTAAAACGCACCTCATTTCTCCTCTCCTTGTGCTCGGGTTCGCCATTCCAGCCGCTTGACTAACCATCTCCCTACTTGGAGAATCAGCACCTTTAACCTACTGTTTCGTCCAGGTTGCAATTTGTCCTGAGGATGAACGGGAAGACGGGGAACCAACGAAAGACTAGCCCTAGGTGTTGGGACAGGCACAGGTCACTCCATTTTCCCATCAGGAAGAAGAATGAACCACAGGCTCAGCCTGCCCCCCAGAACCAAAATAGGGCCTGAAGCAATCCTGCGCTTTTGCGGCCAGCTCCCAAAAAAGCGAGGAGACAAATGGAGCTCAGGGGCACTGCAATTCACAAACGTGCAGAGTTATAAATGAGAACTCTCGTCCACAAATATATTGAGGGAAGGCAACGAAGAGGATTTGAAAGCAAGGCAGATTTGCAGGAAACAGATTTCAGGAGGTAGATTCGACTCGCCTTTAAAGCACATGAAAAGCGGCAAAACGTTGACAATGATGCCCTTGGCCAAGAAGGGCGTATGCGTTTTTTCCTGAATATATTCAGGAAAAAACGCATACGCCCTTCTTGGCCAACCAAGCAAGCCGGAAGGGCAAATCAGCGCTACAAAGAAGTCTCGCTTGCCTCGGTTAAAACGGCCATGCTGAACAAACAGTAAAAACCAGAAAAGCAGGACAGGCCATGGAGACATGGGAGCCTTGCTACGCTGATGGGCGGGATATAAATTGCCAACAGGCACTCTGGAGAAGAGTACGGTGTGTCCTGAAACAAGTAATAAACACAGCGTAGAGAGCATAGGGCACATCCACTCATGGGCGTATAAATTGGGAAAACTAAAAATCAACAAGACACAGGCACCCTAAAGTTTACGGCTGCTCTGTTTCCAAGAACCTCCACTTTGGAACACCTTCAATATCCCAGGAAAGAGAAAAATGGATAAAGAAATGGTGGTACTTGGCACAATGGAATATCACTCAGCCATGAAATCAATGTCATAAGGCTAGTTAGCAGCATGATGAGTGGATTTAGATACGATGATTCTAAGTGAAATAAGTCACACAGAAAAAGACACTTATCCTAAGATATCGCTTATAGAGGGAATGTCAAAATCGCTACACTTGAACTGAATTACAAATCAGAACAGAGTCACACCTTTAGAAGACACACTATGGCTGCTTAACGGGAAAGGTGAGGTGGGGTGATGCATAAAACAAGGGTTTGAAATTAGCTCAGAGACCGTTCCATAAGCCAAATATGTAATAGACAAGGCCTACTCCCTGCTCAGTGAACTGGACTCAACACACCCTAGTCACCACACAAGAATATATCTGACTAGTACGAATCTGAAAACCTATGTATCGATATCTCTCTGCAAGTGAATCAAGAGGGTGTAAAGCGGCATCAACACAGCAGGGAAAAGCAGCCAAGCCCGATTCTAAACATAAATTACTTTAAAAAACCCACAAAACAAAGACAGTGAAAGAGAGAGAAATTCTTACAAAATCCGTTCAGGGTCTATGACGCAACCTGGATTGACCATATCTAGACCCACAGCTGGATGAGACAGAAGGCTGGACACTCTTGGGGCTGAGAGGATTGGTGAGGTTGGTTGAGCAAACGCAGATACTTTAAAGTAACACTGCGGGGAACACACCCCATGGGTCTCAAATCTCCAGGTACAAGGAAATCTTCCTACATCAAAACATGCATGGGAAACCCAGAAGATGGTATGCCATGAGATCGGGAAAGGTTTCTAAAACGCACCTCATTTCTCCTCTCCTTGTGCTCGGGTTCGCCATTCCAGCCGCTTGACTAACCATCTCCCTACTTGGAGAATCAGCACCTTTAACCTCCTGATTGTACAGGTTGCAATTTGTCCTGAGGATGAACGGGAAGACGCGGAACCAACGAGAGACGAGCCCTAGGTGTTGGGACAGGCATAGGTCACTCCATTTTCCCATCAGGAAGAAGAATGAACCACAGGCTCAGCCTGCCCCCCAGAACCAAAATAGGGCCTGAAGCAATCCTGCGCTTTTGCGGCCAGCTCCCAAAAAAGCGAGGAGACAAATGGAGCTCAGGGGCACTGCAATTCACAAACGTGCAGAGTTATAAATGAGAACTCTCGTCCACAAATATATTGAGGGAAGGCAACGAAGAGGATTTGAAAGCAAGGCAGATTTGCAGGAAACAGATTTCAGGAGGTAGATTCGACTCGCCTTTAAAGCACATGAAAAGCGGCAAAACGTTGACAATGATGCCCTTGGCCAAAAAGGGCGTATGCGTTTTTTCCTGAATATATTCAGGAAAAAACGCATACGCCCTTTTTGGCCAACCAAGCAAGCCGGAAGGGCAAATCAGCGCTACAAAGAAGTCTCGCTTGCCCTCGGTCAAAAGGGCCATGCTGAACAAACAGTAAAAACCAGAAAAGCAGGACAGGCCATGGAGACATGGGAGCCTTGCTACGCTGATGGGCGGGATATAAATTGCCAACAGGCACTCTGGAGAAGAGTACGGTGTGTCCTGAAACAAGTAATAAACACAGCGTAGAGAGCATAGGGCACTTCCACTCATGGGCGTATAAATTGGGAAAACTAAAAATCAACAAGACACAGGCACCCTAAAGTTTACGGCTGCTCAGTTTCCAAGAACCTCCGCTTCGGTACACCTTCAATATCCCAGGAAAGAGAAAAATGGATAAAGAAATGGTGGTACTTGGCACAATGGAATATCACTCAGCCATGAAATCAATGTCATAAGGCTAGTTAGCAGCATGATGTGTGGATTTAGGTACGATGATTCTAAGTGAAATAAGTCACACAGAAAAAGACACTTATCCTAAGATATCGCTTATAGAGGGAATGTCAAAATCGCTACACTTGAACTGAATTACAAAACAGAACAGAGGCACACCTTTAGAAGACACACTATGGCTGCTTAACCGGAAAGGTGAGGTGGGGTGATGCATAAAACAAGGGTTTGAAATTAGCTCAGACACCGCTCCATAAGCCAAATATGTAATAGACAAGGCCTACTCCCTGCTCAGTGAACTGGACTCAACACCCCCTAGTCACCGCACAAGAATATATCTGACTAGTAAGAATCTGAAAACCTATGTATCGATATCTCTCTGCAAGTGAATCAAGAGGGTGTAAAGCGGCATAAACACAGCAGGGAAAAGCAGCCAAACCCCATTCTAAACATACATTACTTTAAAAAACCCACAAAGCAAAGACAGTGAAAGTGAGAGAAATTCTTACAACATCCGTTCAGGGTCTATGATGCAACCTGGATTGACCATATCTAGACCCACAGCTGGATGAGACATAAGGCTGGACACTCTTGGGGCTGAGAGGATTGGTGAGGTTGGGTGAGCAAACGCAGATACTTTAAAGTAACACTGCGGGGAACACACCACATGGGTCTCAAATCTCCAGGTACAAGGGCATCTTCCTACATCAAAACATGCATGGGAAAGCCAGAAGATGGTATGCCGTGAGATCGGGAAAGGTTTCTAAAACGCACCTCATTTCTCCTCTCCTTGTGCTCGGGTTCGCCATTCCAGCCGCTTGACTAACCATCTCCCTACTTGGAGAATCAGCACCTTTAACCTACTGTTTCGTCCAGGTTGCAATTTGTCCTGAGGATGAACGGGAAGACGGGGAACCAACGAAAGACTAGCCCTAGGTGTTGGGACAGGCACAGGTCACTCCATTTTCCCATCAGGAAGAAGAATGAACCACAGGCTCAGCCTGCCCCCCAGAACCAAAATAGGGCCTGAAGCAATCCTGCGCTTTTGCGGCCAGCTCCCAAAAAAGCGAGGAGACAAATGGAGCTCAGGGGCACTGCAATTCACAAACGTGCAGAGTTATAAATGAGAACTCTCGTCCACAAATATATTGAGGGAAGGCAACGAAGAGGATTTGAAAGCAAGGCAGATTTGCAGGAAACAGATTTCAGGAGGTAGATTCGACTCGCCTTTAAAGCACATGAAAAGCGGCAAAACGTTGACAATGATGCCCTTGGCCAAGAAGGGCGTATGCGTTTTTTCCTGAATATATTCAGGAAAAAACGCATACGCCCTTCTTGGCCAACCAAGCAAGCCGGAAGGGCAAATCAGCGCTACAAAGAAGTCTCGCTTGCCCTCGGTTAAAACGGCCATGCTGAACAAACAGTAAAAACCAGAAAAGCAGGACAGGCCATGGAGACATGGGAGCCTTGCTACGCTGATGGGCGGGATATAAATTGCCAACAGGCACTCTGGAGAAGAGTACGGTGTGTCCTGAAACAAGTAATAAACACAGCGTAGAGAGCATAGGGCACATCCACTCATGGGCGTATAAATTGGGAAAACTAAAAATCAACAAGACACAGGCACCCTAAAGTTTACGGCTGCTCTGTTTCCAAGAACCTCCACTTTGGAACACCTTCAATATCCCAGGAAAGAGAAAAATGGATAAAGAAATGGTGGTACTTGGCACAATGGAATATCACTCAGCCATGAAATCAATGTCATAAGGCTAGTTAGCAGCATGATGAGTGGATTTAGATACGATGATTCTAAGTGAAATAAGTCACACAGAAAAAGACACTTATCCTAAGATATCGCTTATAGAGGGAATGTCAAAATCGCTACACTTGAACTGAATTACAAATCAGAACAGAGTCACACCTTTAGAAGACACACTATGGCTGCTTAACGGGAAAGGTGAGGTGGGGTGATGCATAAAACAAGGGTTTGAAATTAGCTCAGAGACCGTTCCATAAGCCAAATATGTAATAGACAAGGCCTACTCCCTGCTCAGTGAACTGGACTCAACACACCCTAGTCACCACACAAGAATATATCTGACTAGTACGAATCTGAAAACCTATGTATCGATATCTCTCTGCAAGTGAATCAAGAGGGTGTAAAGCGGCATCAACACAGCAGGGAAAAGCAGCCAAGCCCGATTCTAAACATAAATTACTTTAAAAAACCCACAAAACAAAGACAGTGAAAGAGAGAGAAATTCTTACAAAATCCGTTCAGGGTCTATGACGCAACCTGGATTGACCATATCTAGACCCACAGCTGGATGAGACAGAAGGCTGGACACTCTTGGGGCTGAGAGGATTGGTGAGGTTGGGTGAGCAAACGCAGATACTTTAAAGTAACACTGCGGGGAACACACCCCATGGGTCTCAAATCTCCAGGTACAAGGGAATCTTCCTACATCAAAACATGCATGGGAAAGCCAGAAGATGGTATGCCGTGAGATCGGGAAAGGTTTCTAAAACGCACCTCATTTCTCCTCTCCTTGTGCTCGGGTTCGCCATTCCAGCCGCTTGACTAACCATCTCCCTACTTGGAGAATCAGCACCTTTAACCTACTGTTTCGTCCAGGTTGCAATTTGTCCTGAGGATGAACGGGAAGACGGGGAACCAACGAAAGACTAGCCCTAGGTGTTGGGACAGGCACAGGTCACTCCATTTTCCCATCAGGAAGAAGAATGAACCACAGGCTCAGCCTGCCCCCCAGAACCAAAATAGGGCCTGAAGCAATCCTGCGCTTTTACGGCCAGCTCCCAAAAAAGCGAGGAGACAAATGGAGCTCAGGGGCACTGCAATTCACAAACGTGCAGAGTTATAAATGAGAACTCTCGTCCACAAATATATTGAGGGAAGGCAACGAAGAGGATTTGAAAGCAAGGCAGATTTGCAGGAAACAGATTTCAGGAGGTAGATTCGACTCGCCTTTAAAGCACATGAAAAGCGGCAAAACGTTGACAATGATGCCCTTGGCCAAGAAGGGCGTATGCGTTTTTTCCTGAATATATTCAGGAAAAAACGCATACGCCCTTCTTGGCCAACCAAGCAAGCCGGAAGGGCAAATCAGCGCTACAAAGAAGTCTCGCTTGCCCTCGGTTAAAACGGCCATGCTGAACAAACAGTAAAAACCAGAAAAGCAGGACAGGCCATGGAGACATGGGAGCCTTGCTACGCTGATGGGCGGGATATAAATTGCCAACAGGCACTCTGGAGAAGAGTACGGTGTGTCCTGAAACAAGTAATAAACACAGCGTAGAGAGAATAGGGCACATCCACTCATGGGCGTATAAATTGGGAAAACTAAAAATCAACAAGACACAGGCACCCTAAAGTTTACGGCTGCTCTGTTTCCAAGAACCTCCACTTTGGAACACCTTCAATATCCCAGGAAAGAGAAAAATGGATAAAGAAATGGTGGTACTTGGCACAATGGAATATCACTCAGCCATGAAATCAATGTCATAAGGCTAGTTAGCAGCATGATGAGTGGATTTAGATACGATGATTCTAAGTGAAATAAGTCACACAGAAAAAGGCACTTATCCTAAGATATCGCTTATAGAGGGAATGTCAAAATCGCTACACTTGAACTGAATTACAAAACAGAACAGAGTCACACCTTTAGAAGACACACTATGTCTGCTTAACTGGAAAGGTGAGGTGGGGTGATGCATAAAACAAGGGTTTGAAATTAGCTCAGACACCGCTCCATAAGCCAAATATGTAATAGACAAGGCCTACTCCCTGCTCAGTGAACTGGACTCAACACACCCTAGTCACCACACAAGAATATATCTGACTAGTACGAATCTGAAAACCTATGTATCGATATCTCTCTGCAAGTGAATCAAGAGGGTGTAAAGCGGCATCAACACAGCAGGGAAAAGCAGCCAAGCCCGATTCTAAACATAAATTACTTTTAAAAACCCACAAAACAAAGACAGTGAAAGAGAGAGAAATTCTTACAAAATCCGTTCAGGGTCTATGATGCAACCTGGATTGACCATATCTAGACCCACGGCTGGATGAGACATAAGGCTGGACACTCTTGGGGCTGAGAGGATTGGTGAGGTTGGGTGAGCAAACGCAGATACTTTAAAGTAACACTGCGGGGAACACACCCCATGGGTCTCAAATCTCCAGGTACAAGGGAATCTTCCTACATCAAAACATGCATGGGAATGCCAGAAGATGGTATGCCGTGAGATCGGGAAAGGTTTCTAAAACGCACCTCATTTCTCCTCTCCTTGTGCTCGGGTTCACCATTCCAGCCGCTTGACTAACCATCTCCCTACTTGGAGAATCAGCACCTTTAACCTACTGTTTCGTCCAGGTTGCAATTTGTCCTGAGGATGAACGGGAAGACGGGGAACCAACGAAAGACTAGCCCTAGGTGTTGGGACAGGCACAGGTCACTCCATTTTCCCATCAGGAAGAAGAATGAACCACAGGCTCAGCCTGCCCCCCAGAACCAAAATAGGGCCTGAAGCAATCCTGCGCTTTTGCGGCCAGCTCCCAAAAAAGCGAGGAGACAAATGGAGCTCAGGGGCACTGCAATTCAAAAACGTGCAGAGTTATAAATGAGAACTCTCGTCCACAAATATATTGAGGGAAGGCAACGAAGAGGATTTGAAAGCAAGGCAGATTTGCAGGAAACAGATTTCAGGATGTAGATTCGACTCGCCTTTAAAGCCCATGAAAAGCGGCAAAACGTTGACAATGATGCCCTTGGCCAAAAAGGGCGTATGCGTTTTTTCCTGAATATATTCAGGAAAAAACGCATACGCCCTTTTTTGCCAACCAAGCAAGCCGGAAGGGCAAATCAGCGCTACAAAGAAGTCTCGCTTGCCCTCGGTCAAAAGGGCCATGCTGAACAAACAGTAAAAACCAGAAAAGCAGGACAGGCCATGGAGACATGGGAGCCTTGCTACGCTGATGGGCGGGATATAAATTGCCAACAGGCACTCTGGAGAAGAGTACGGTGTGTCCTGAAACAAGTAATAAACACAGCGTAGAGAGCATAGGGCACTTCCACTCATGGGCGTATAAATTGGGAAAACTAAAAATCAACAAGACACAGGCACCCTAAAGTTTACGGCTGCTCTGTTTCCAAGAACCTCCGCTTCGGTACACCTTCAATATCCCAGGAAAGAGAAAAATGGATAAAGAAATGGTGGTACTTGGCACAATGGAATATGACTCAGCCATGAAATCAATGTCATAAGGCTAGTTAGCAGCATGATGAGTGGATTTAGATACGATGATTCTAAGTGAAATAAGTCACACAGAAAAAGACACTTATCCTAAGATATCGCTTATAGAGGGAATGTCAAAATCGCTACACTTGAACTGAATTACAAATCAGAACAGAGTCACACCTTTAGAAGACACACTATGGCTGCTTAACGGGAAAGGTGAGGTGGGGTGATGCATAAAACAAGGGTTTGAAATTAGCTCAGAGACCGTTCCATAAGCCAAATATGTAATAGACAAGGCCTACTCCCTGCTCAGGGAACTGGACTCAACACACCCTAGTCACCACACAAGAATATATCTGACTAGTAAGAATCTGAAAACCTATGTATCGATATCTCTCTGCAAGTGAATCAAGAGGGTGTAAAGCGGCATCAACACAGCAGGGAAAAGCAGCCAAGCCCGATTCTAAACATAAATTACTTTAAAAAACCCACAAAACAAAGACAGTGAAAGAGAGAGAAATTCTTACAAAATCCGTTCAGGGTCTATGATGCAACCTGGATTGACCATATCTAGACCCACAGCTGGATGAGACAGAAGGCTGGACACTCTTGGGGCTGAGAGGATTGGTGAGGTTCGGTGAGCAAACGCAGATACTTTAAAGTAACACTGCGGGGAACACACCCCATGGGTCTCAAATCTCCAGGTACAAGGGAATCTTCCTACATCAAAACATGCATGGGAAACCCAGAAGATGGTATGCCATGAGATCGGGAAAGGTTTCTAAAACGCACCTCATTTCTCCTCTCCTTGTGCTCGGGTTCGCCATTCCAGCCGCTTGACTAACCATCTCCCTACTTGGAGAATCAGCACCTTTAACCTCCTGATTGTACAGGTTGCAATTTGTCCTGAGGATGAACGGGAAGACGCGGAACCAACGAGAGACGAGCCCTAGGTGTTGGGACAGGCATAGGTCACTCCATTTTCCCATCAGGAAGAAGAATGAACCACAGGCTCAGCCTGCCCCCCAGAACCAAAATAGGGCCTGAAGCAATCCTGCGCTTTTGCGGCCAGCTCCCAAAAAAGCGAGGAGACAAATGGAGCTCAGGGGCACTGCAATTCACAAACGTGCAGAGTTATAAATGAGAACTCTCGTCCACAAATATATTGAGGGAAGGCAACGAAGAGGATTTGAAAGCAAGGCAGATTTGCAGGAAACAGATTTCAGGAGGTAGATTCGACTCGCCTTTAAAGCACATGAAAAGCGGCAAAACGTTGACAATGATGCCCTTGGCCAAAAAGGGCGTATGCGTTTTTTCCTGAATATATTCAGGAAAAAACGCATACGCCCTTTTTGGCCAACCAAGCAAGCCGGAAGGGCAAATCAGCGCTACAAAGAAGTCTCGCTTCACCTCGGTCAAAAGGGCCATGCTGAACAAACAGTAAAAACCAGAAAAGCAGGACAGGCCATGGAGACATGGGAGCCTTGCTACGCTGATGGGCGGGATATAAATTGCCAACAGGCACTCTGGAGAAGAGTACGGTGTGTCCTGAAACAAGTAATAAACACAGCGTAGAGAGCATAGGGCACTTCCACTCATGGGCGTATAAATTGGGAAAACTAAAAATCAACAAGACACAGGCACCCTAAAGTTTACGGCTGCTCTGTTTCCAAGAACCTCCGCTTCGGTACACCTTCAATATCCCAGGAAAGAGAAAAATGGATAAAGAAATGGTGGTACTTGGCACAATGGAATATCACTCAGCCATGAAATCAATGTCATAAGGCTAGTTAGCAGCATGATGTGTGGATTTAGGTACGATGATTCTAAGTGAAATAAGTCACACAGAAAAAGACACTTATCCTAAGATATCGCTTATAGAGGGAATGTCAAAATCGCTACACTTGAACTGAATTACAAAACAGAACAGAGTCACACCTTTAGAAGACACACTATGGCTGCTTAACGGGAAAGGTGAGGTGGGGTGATGCATAAAACAAGGGTTTGAAATTAGCTCAGACACCGCTCCATAAGCCAAATATGTAATAGACAAGGCCTACTCCCTGCTCAGTGAACTGGACTCAACACCCCCTAGTCACCGCACAAGAATATATCTGACTAGTAAGAATCTGAAAACCTATGTATCGATATCTCTCTGCAAGTGAATCAAGAGGGTGTAAAGCGGCATCAACACAGCAGGGAAAAGCAGCCAAGCCCGATTCTAAACATAAATTACTTTAAAAAACCCACAAAACAAAGACAGTGAAAGAGAGAGAAATTCTTACAAAATCCTTTCAGGGTCTCTGATGCAACCTGGATTGACCATATCTAGACCCACAGCTGGATGAGACATAAGGCTGGACACTCTTGGGGCTGAGAGGATTGGTGAGGTTGGGTGAGCAAACGCAGATACTTTAAAGTAACACTGCGGGGAACACACCCCATGGGTCTCAAATCTCCAGGTACAAGGGAATCTTCCTACATCAAAACATGCATGGGAAAGCCAGAAGATGGTATGCCGTGAGATCGGGAAAGGTTTCTAAAACGCACCTCATTTCTCCTCTCCTTGTGCTCGGGTTCACCATTCCAGCCGCTTGACTAACCATCTCCCTACTTGGAGAATCAGCACCTTTAACCTACTGTTTCGTCCAGGTTGCAATTTGTCCTGAGGATGAACGGGAAGACGGGGAACCAACGAAAGACTAGCCCTAGGTGTTGGGACAGGCACAGGTCACTCCATTTTCCCATCAGGAAGAAGAATGAACCACAGGCTCAGCCTGCCCCCCAGAACCAAAATAGGGCCTGAAGCAATCCTGCGCTTTTGCGGCCAGCTCCCAAAAAAGCGAGGAGACAAATGGAGCTCAGGGGCACTGCAATTCACAAACGTGCAGAGTTATAAATGAGAACTCTCGTCCTCAAATATATTGAGGGAAGGCAACGAAGAGGATTTGAAAGCAAGGCAGATTTGCAGGAAACAGATTTCAGGAGGTAGATTCGACTCGCCTTTAAAGCACATGAAAAGCGGCAAAAGGTTGACAATGATGCCCTTGGCCAAAAAGGGAGTATGCGTTTTTTCCTGAATATATTCAGGAAAAAACGCATACGCCCTTTATGGCCAACCAAGCAAGCCGGAAGGGCAAATCAGCGCTACAAAGAAGTCTCGCTTGCCCTCGGTCAAAAGGGCCATGCTGAACAAAGTGTAAAAACGAGAAAAGCAGGACAGGCCATGGAGACATGGGAGCCTTGCTACGCTGATGAGCGGGATGTAAATTGCCAACAGGCACTCTGGAGAAGAGTACGGTGTGTCCTGAAACAAGTAATAAACACAGCGTAGAGAGCATAGGGCACTTCCACTCATGGGCGTATAAATTGGGAAAACTAAAAATCAACAAGACACAGGCACCCTAAAGTTTACGGCTGCTCTGTTTCCAAGAACCTCCACTTCGGTACACCTTCAATATCCCAGGAAAGAGAAAAATGGATAAAGAAATGGTGGTACTTGGCACAATGGAATATCACTCAGCCATGAAATCAATGTCATAAGGCTAGTTAGCAGCATGATGAGTGGATTTAGATACGATGATTCTAAGTGAAATAAGTCACACAGAAAAAGACACTTATCCTAAGATATCGCTTATAGAGGGAATGTCAAAATCGCTACACTTGAACTGAATTACAAAACAGAACAGAGTCACACCTTTAGAAGACACACTATGGCTGCTTAACGGGAAAGGTGAGGTGGGGTGATGCATAAAACAAGGGTTTGAAATTAGCTCAGACACCGCTCCATAAGCCAAATATGTAATAGACAAGGCCTACTCCCTGCTCAGTGAACTGGACTCAACACACCCTAGTCACCACACAAGAATATATCTGACTAGTAAGAATCTGAAAACCTATGTATCGATATCTCTCTGCAAGTGAATCAAGAGGGTGTAAAGCGGCATCAACACAGCAGGGAAAAGCAGCCAAGCCCGATTCTAAACATAAATTACTTTAAAAAACCCACAAAACAAAGACAGTGAAAGAGAGAGAAATTCTTACAAAATCCGTTCAGGGTCAATGATGCAACCTGGATTGACCATATCTACACCCACAGCTGGATGAGACATAAGGCTGGACACTCTTGGGGCTGAGAGGATTGGTGAGGTTGGGTGAGCAAACGCAGATACTTTAAAGTAACACTGCGGGGAACACACCCCATGGGTCTCAAATCTCCAGGTACAAGGGCATCTTCCTACATCAAAACATGCATGGGAAACCCAGAAGATGGTATGCCATGAGATCGGGAAAGGTTTCTAAAACGCACCTCATTTCTCCTCTCCTTGTGCTCGGGTTCGCCATTCCAGCCGCTTGACTAACCATCTCCCTACTTGGAGAATCAGCACCTTTAACCTCCTGATTGTACAGGTTGCAGTTTGTCCTGAGGATGAACGGGAAGACGCGGAACCAACGAGAGACGAGCCCTAGGTGTTGGGACAGGCATAGGTCACTCCATTTTCCCATCAGGAAGAAGAATGAACGACAGGCTCAGCCTGCCCCCCAGAACCAAAATAGGGCCTGAAGCAATCCTGCGCTTTTGCGGCCAGCTCCCAAAAAAGCGAGGAGACAAATGGAGCTCAGGGGCACTGCAATTCACAAACGTGCAGAGGTATAAATGAGAACTCTCGTCCACAAATATATTGAGGGAAGGCAACGAAGAGGATTTGAAAGCAAGGCAGATTTGCAGGAAACAGATTTCAGGAGGTAGATTCGACTCGCCTTTAAAGCACATGAAAAGCGGCAAAACGTTGACAATGATGCCCTTGGCCAAAAAGGGCGTATGCGTTTTTTCCTGAATATATTCAGGAAAAAACGCATACGCCCTTTTTGGCCAACCAAGCAAGCCGGAAGGGCAAATCACCGCTACAAAGAAGTCTCGCTTGCCCTCGGTCAAAAGGGCCATGCTGAACAAAGTGTAAAAACCAGAAAAGCAGGACAGGCCATGGAGACATGGGAGCCTTGCTACGCTGATGGGCAGGATATAAAATGCCAACAGGCACTCTGGAGAAGAGTACGGTGTGTCCTGAAACAAGTAATAAACACAGCGTAGAGAGCATAGGGCACTTCCACTCATGGGCGTATAAATTGGGAAAACTAAAAATCAACAAGACACATGCACCCTAAAGTTTACGGCTGCTCTGTTTCCAAGAACCTCCGCTTCAGTACACCTTCAATATCCCAGGAAAGAGAAAAATGGATAATGAAATGGTGGTACTTGGCACAATGGAATATCACTCAGCCATGAAATCAATGTCATAAGGCTAGTTAGCAGCATGATGTGTGGATTTAGGTACGATGATTCTAAGTGAAATAAGTCACACAGAAAAAGACACTTATCCTAAGATATCGCTTATAGAGGGAATGTCAAAATCGCTACACTTGAACTGAATTACAAAACAGAACAGAGTCACACCTTTAGAAGACACACTATGGCTGCTTAACCGGAAAGGTGAGGTGGGGTGATGCATAAAACAAGGGTTTGAAATTAGCTCAGACACCGCTCCATAAGCCAAATATGTAATACACAAGGCCTACTCTCTGCTCAGTGAACTGGACTCAACACCCCCTAGTCACCACACAAGAATATATCTGACTAGTATGAATCTGAAAACCTATGTATTGATATCTCTCTGCAAGTGAATCAAGAGGCTGTAAAGCGGCATAAACACAGCAGGGAAAAGCAGCCAAACCCCATTCCAAAAATACATTACTTTAAAAAACCCACAAAACAAAGACAGTGAAAGAGAGAGAAATTCTTACAAAATCCGTTCAGGGTCTATGATGCAACCTGGATTGACCATATCTAGACCCACAGCTGGATGAGACATAAGGCTGGACACTCTTGGGGCTGAGAGGATTGGTGAGGTTGGGTGAGCAAACGCAGATACTTTAAAGTAACACTGCGGGGAACACACCCCATGGGTCTCAAATCTCCAGGTACAAGGGAATCTTCCTACATCAAAACATGCATGGGAAACCCAGAAGATGGTATGCCGTGAGATCGGGAAAGGTTTCTAAAACGCACCTCATTTCTCCTCTCCTTGTGCTCGGGTTCGCCATTCCAGCCGCTTGACTAACCATCTCCCTAATCGGAGAATCAGCACCTTTAACCTACAGTTTCGTCCAGGTTGCAATTTGTCCTGAGGATGAACGGGAAGACGGGGAACCAACGAAAGACTAGCCCTAGGTGTTGGGACAGGCACAGGTCACTCCATTTTCCCATCAGGAAGAAGAATGAACCACAGGCTCAGCCTGCCCCCCAGAACCAAAATAGGGCCTGAAGCAATCCTGCGCTTTTGCGGCCAGCTCCCAAAAAAGCGAGGAGACAAATGGAGCTCAGGGGCACTGCAATTCACAAACGTGCAGAGTTATAAATGAGAACTCTCGTCCACAAATATATTGAGGGAAGGCAACGAAGAGGATTTGAAAGCAAGGCAGATTTGCAGGAAACAGATTTCAGGAGGTAGATTCGACTCGCCTTTAAAGCACATGAAAAGCGGCAAAACGTTGACAATGATGCCCTTGGCCAAAAAGGGCGTATGCGTTTTTTCCTGAATATATTCAGGAAAAAACGCATACGCCCTTTTTGGCCAACCAAGCAAGCCGGAAGGGCAAATCAGCGCTACAAAGAAGTCTCGCTTGCCCTCGGTCAAAAGGGCCATGCTAAACAAAGTGTAAAAACCAGAAAAGCAGGACAGGCCATGGAGACATGGGAGCCTTGCTACGCTGATGGGCGGGATGTAAATTGCCAACAGGCACTCTGGAGAAGAGTACGGTGTGTCCTGAAACAAGTAATAAACACAGCGTAGAGAGCATAGGGCACTTCCACTCAAGGGCGTATAAATTGGGAAAACTAAAAATCAACAAGACACAGGCACCCTAAAGTTTACGGCTGCTCTGTTTCCAAGAACCTCCGCTTCGGTACACCTTCAATATCCCAGGAAAGAGAAAAATGGATAAAGAAATGGTGGTACTTGGCACAATGCAATATCACTCAGCCATGAAATCAATGTCATAAGGCTAGTTAGCAGCATGATGAGTGGATTTAGATACGATGATTCTAAGTGAAATAAGTCACACAGAAAAAGACACTTATCCTAAGATATCGCTTATAGAGGGAATGTCAAAATGGCTACACTTGAACTGAATTACAAAACAGAACAGTGTCACACCTTTAGAAGACACACTATGGCTGCTTAACGGGAAAGGTGAGGTGGGGTGATGCATAAAACAAGGGTTTGAAATTAGCTCAGAGACCGCTCCATAAGCCAAATATGTAATAGACAAGGCCTACTCCCTGCTCAGTGAACTGGACTCAACACACCCTAGTCACCACACAAGAATATATCTGACTAGTAAGAATCTGAAAACCTATGTATCGATATCTCTCTGCAAGTGAATCAAGAGGGTGTAAAGCGGCATCAACACAGGAGGGAAAAGCAGCCAAGCCCGATTCTAAACATAAATTACTTTAAAAAACCCACAAAACAAAGACAGTGAAAGAGAGAGAAATTCTTACAAAATCCGTTCAGGGTCTATGATGCAACCTGGATTGACCATATCTAGACCCACAGCTGGATGAGACATAAGGCTGGACACTCTTGGGGCTGAGAGGATTGGTGAGGTTGGGTGAGCAAACGCAGATACTTTAAAGTAACACTGCGGGGAACACACCCCATGGGTCTCAAATCTCCAGGTACAAGGGCATCTTCCTACATCAAAACATGCTTGGGAAACCCAGAAGATGGTATGCCATGAGATCGGGAAAGGTTTCTAAAACGCACCTCATTTCTCCTCTCCTTGTGCTCGGGTTCGCCATTCCAGCCGCTTGACTAACCATCTCCCTACTTGGAGAATCAGCACCTTTAACCTCCTGATTGTACAGGTTGCAATTTGTCCTGAGGATGAACGGGAAGACGCGGAACCAACGAGAGACGAGCCCTAGGTGTTGGGACAGGCATAGGTCACTCCATTTTCCCATCAGGAAGAAGAATGAACCACAGGCTCAGCCTGCCCCCCAGAACCAAAATAGGGCCTGAAGCAATCCTGCGCTTTTGCGGCCAGCTCCCAAAAAAGCGAGGAGACAAATGGAGCTCAGGGGCACTGCAATTCACAAACGTGCAGAGTTATAAATGAGAACTCTCGTCCACAAATATATTGAGGGAAGGCAACGAAGAGGATTTGAAAGCAAGACAGATTTGCAGGAAACAGATTTCAGGAGGTAGATTCGACTCGCCTTTAAAGCACATGAAAAGCGGCAAAACGTTGACAATGATGCCCTTGGCCAAAAAGGGCGTATGCGTTTTTCCTGAATATATTCAGGAAAAAACGCATACGCCCTTTTTGGCCAACCAAGCAAGCCGGAAGGGCAAATCAGCGCTACAAAGAAGTCTCGCTTGCCCTCGGTCAAAAGGGCCATGCTGAACAAAGTGTAAAAACCAGAAAAGCAGGACAGGCCATGGAGACATGGGAGCCTTGCTACGCTGATGGGCGGGACGTAAATTGCCAACAGGCACTCTGGAGAAGAGTACGGTGTGTCCTGAAACAAGTAATAAACACAGCGTAGAGAGCATAGGACACTTCCACTCAAGGGCGTATAAATTGGGAAAACTAAAAATCAACAAGACACAGGCACCCTAAAGTTTACGGCTGCTCTGTTTCCAAGAACCTCCGCTTCAGTACACCTTCAATATCCCAGGAAAGAGAAAAATGGATAAAGAAATGGTGGTACTTGGCACAATGGAATATCTCTCAGCCATGAAATCAATGTCATAAGGCTAGTTAGCAGCATGATGAGTGGATTTAGGTACGATGATTCTAAGTGAAATAAGTCACACAGAAAAAGACACTTATCCTAAGATATCGCTTATAGAGGGAATGTCAAAATGGCTACACTTGAACTGAATTACAAAACAGAACAGTGTCACACCTTTAGAAGACACACTATGGCTGCTTAACGGGAAAGGTGAGGTGGGGTGATGCATAAAACAAGGGTTTGAAATTAGCTCAGAGACCGCTCCATAAGCCAAATATGTAATAGACAAGGCCTACTCCCTGCTCAGTGAACTGGACTCAACACACCCTAGTCACCACACAAGAATATATCTGACTAGTAAGAATCTGAAAACCTATGTATCGATATCTCTCTGCAAGTGAATCAAGAGGGTGTAAAGCGGCATCAACACAGCAGGGAAAAGCAGCCAAGCCCGATTCTAAACATAAATTACTTTAAAAAACCCACAAAACAAAGACAGTGAAAGAGAGAGAAATTCTTACAAAATCCGTTCAGGGTCTATGATGCAACCTGGATTGACCATATCTAGACCCACAGCTGGATGAGACATAAGGCTGGACACTCTTGGGGCTGAGAGGATTGGTGAGGTTGGGTGAGCAAACGCAGATACTTTAAAGTAACACTGCGGGGAACACACCCCATGGGTCTCAAATCTCCAGGTACAAGGGCATCTTCCTACATCAAAACATGCATGGGAAACCCAGAAGATGGTATGCCATGAGATCGGGAAAGGTTTCTAAAACGCACCTCATTTCTCCTCTCCTTGTGCTCGGGTTCGCCATTCCAGCCGCTTGACTAACCATCTCCCTACTTGGAGAATCAGCACCTTTAACCTCCTGATTGTACAGGTTGCAATTTGTCCTGAGGATGAACGGGAAGACGCGGAACCAACGAGAGACGAGCCCTAGGTTTTGGGACAGGCATAGGTCACTCCATTTTCCCATCAGGAAGAAGAATGAACCACAGGCTCAGCCTGCCCCCCAGAACCAAAATAGGGCCTGAAGCAATCCTGCGCTTTTGCGGCCAGCTCCCAAAAAAGCGAGGAGACAAATGGAGCTCAGGGGCACTGCAATTCACAAACGTGCAGAGTTATAAATGAGAACTCTCGTCCACAAATATATTGAGGGAAGGCAACGAAGAGGATTTGAAAGCAAGGCAGATTTGCAGGAAACAGATTTCAGGAGGTAGATTCGACTCGCCTTTAAAGTACATGAAAAGCAGCAAAACGTTGACAATGATGCCCTTGGCCAAAAAGGGCGAATGCGTTTTTTCCTGAATATATTCAGGAAAAAACGCATTCGCCCTTTTTGGCCAACCAAGCAGGCCGGAAGGGCAAATCAGCGCTACAAAGAAGTCTCGCTTGCCCTCGGTCAAAAGGGCCATGCTGAACAAAGTGTAAAAACGAGAAAAGCAGGACAGGCCATGGAGACATGGGAGTCTTGCTACGCTGATGGGCGGAATGTAAATTGCCAACAGGCACTCTGGAGAAGAGTACGGTGTGTCCTGAAACAAGTAATAAACACAGCGTAGAGAGCATAGGGCACTTCCACGCAAGGGCGTATAAATTGGGAAAACTAAAAATCAACAAGACACAGGCACCCTAAAGTTTACGGCTGCTCTGTTTCCAAGAACCTCCACTTCGGTACACCTTCAATATCCCAGGAAAGAGAAAAATGGATAAAGAAATGGTGGTACTTGGCACAATGGAATATCACTCAACCATGAAATCAATGTCATAAGGCTAGTTAGCTGCATGATGAGTGGATTTAGATACGATGATTCTAAGTGAATTAAGTCACACAGAAAAAGACACTTATCCTAAGATATCGCTTATAGAGGGAATGTCAAAATCGCTACACTTGAACTGAATTACAAAACAGAACAGAGTCACACCTTTAGAAGACACACTATGGCTGCTTAACGGGAAAGGTGAGGTGGGGTGATGCATAAAACAAGGGTTTGAAATTAGCTCAGAGACCGCTCCATAAGCCAAATATGTAATAGACAAGGCCTACTCCCTGCTCAGTGAACTGGACTCAACACACCCTAGACACCACACAAGAATATATCTGACTAGTAAGAATCTGAAAACCTATGTATCGATATCTCTCTGCAAGTGAATCAAGAGGGTGTAAAGCGGCATCAACACAGCAGGGAAAAGCAGCCAAGCCCGATTCTAAACATAAATTACTTTAAAAAACCCACAAAACAAAGACAGTGAAAGAGAGAGAAATTCTTACAAAATCCGTTCAGGGTCTCTGATGCAAGCTGGATTGACCATATCTAGACCCACAGCTGGATGAGACATAAGGCTGGACACTCTTGGGGCTGAGAGGATTGGTGAGGTTGGGTGAGCAAACGCAGATACTTTAAAGTAACACTGCGGGGAACACACCCCATAGGTCTCAAATCTCCAGGTACAAGGGAATCTTCCTACATCAAAACATGCATGGGAAACCCAGAAGATGGTATGCCATGAGATCGGGAAAGGTTTCTAAAACGCACCTCATTTATCCTCTCCTTGTGCTCGGGTTCGCCATTCCAGCCACTTGACTAACCATCTCCCTACTTGGAGAATCAGCACCTTTAACCTCCTGTTTCTTACAGGTTGCAATTTGTCCTGAGGATGAACGGGAAGACGCGGAACCAACGAGAGACGAGCCCTAGGTGTTGGGACAGGCATAGGTGACTCCATTTTCCCATCAGGAAGAAGAATGAACCACAGGCTCAGCCTGCCCCCCAGAACCAAAATAAGGCCTGAAGCAATCCTGCGCTTTTGCGGCCAGCTCCCAAAAAAGCGAGGAGACAAATGGAGCTCAGGGGCACTGCAATCCACAAACGTGCAGAGTTATAAATGAGAACTCTCGTCCACAAATATATTGAGGGAAGGCAACGAAGAGGATTTGAAAGCAAGGCAGATTTGCAGGAAACAGATTTCAGGATGTAGATTCGACTCGCGTTTAAAGCCCATGAAAAGCGGCAAAACGTTGACAATGATGCCCTTGGCCAAAAAGGGCGTATGCGTTTTTTCCTGAATATATTCAGGAAAAAACGCATACGCCCTTTTTGGCCAACCAAGCAAGCCGGAAGGGCAAATCAGCGCTACAAAGAAGTCTCGCTTGCCCGCGGTGAAAAGGGCCATGCTGAACAAAGTGTAAAAACCAGAAAAGCAGGACAGGCCATGGAGACATGGGATTCTTGCTACGCTGATGGGCGGGATGTAAATTGCCAACAGGCACTCTGGAGAAGAGTACGGTGTGTCCTGAAACAAGTAATAAACACAGCGTAGAGAGCATAGGGCACTTCCACTCATGGGCGTATAAATTGGGAAAACTAAAAATCAACAAGACACAGGCACCCTAAAGTTTACGGCTGCTCTGTTTCCAAGAACCTCCGCTTCGGTACACCTTCAATATCCCAGGAAAGAGAAAAATGGATAAAGAAATGGTGGTACTTGGCACAATGGAATATCACTCAGCCATGAAATCAATGTCATAAGGCTAGTTAGCAGCATGATGTGTGGATTTAGGTACGATGATTCTAAGTGAAATAAGTCAAACAGAAAAAGACACTTATCCTAAGATATCACTTATAGAGGGAATGTCAAAATCGCTACACTTGAACTGAATTACAAAACAGAACAGAGTCACACCTTTAGAAGACACACTATGGTTGCTTAACGGGAAAGGTGAGGTGGGGTGATGCATAAAACAAGGGTTTGAAATTAGCTCAGACACCGCTCCATAAGCCAAATATGTAATAGACAAGGCCTACTCCCTGCTCAGTGAACTGACTCAACACCCCCTAGTCACCGCACAAGAATATATCTGACTAGTATGAATCTGAAAACCTATGTATCGATATCTCTCTGCAAGTGAATCAAGAGGGTGTAAAGCGGCATCAACACAGCAGGGAAAAGCAGCCAAACCCCATTCTAAACATACATTACTTTAAAAAACCCACAAAGCAAAGACAGTGAAAGAGAGAGAAATTCTTACAAAATCCGTTCAGGGTCTCTGATGCAACCTGGATTTACCATATCTAGACCCACAGCTGGATGAGACATAAGGCTGGACACTCTTGGGGCTGAGTGGATTGGTGAGGTTGGGTGAGCAAATGCAGATACTTTAAAGTAATACCGCGGGGTACCCACCCCATGGGTCTCAAATCTCCAGGTACAAGGGCATCTTCCTACATCAAAACATGCATGGGAAACCCAGAAGATGGTATGCCGTGAGATCGGGAAAGGTTTCTAAAACGCACTTCATTTCTCCTCTCCTTGTGCTCGGGTTCGCCATTCCAGCCGCTTGACTAACCATCTCCCTACTTGGAGAATCAGCACCTTTAACCTACTGTTTCGTCCAGGTTGCAATTTGTCCTGAGGAAGAACGGGAAGACGGGGAACCAACGAAAGACTAGCCCTAGGTGTTGGGACAGGCACAGGTCACTCCATTTTCCCATCAGGAAGAAGAATGAACCACAGGCTCAGCCTGACCCCCAGAACCAAAATAGGGCCTGAAGCAATCCTGCGCTTTTGCGGCCAGCTCCCAAAAAAGCGAGGAGACAAATGGAGCTCAGGGGCACTGCAATTCACAAACGTGCAGAGTTATAAATGAGAACTCTCGTCCACAAATATATTGAGGGAAGGCAACGAAGAGGATTTGAAAGCAAGGCAGATTTGCAGGAAACAGATTTCAGGAGGTAGATTCGACTCGCCTTTAAAGCACATGAAAAGCGGCAAAACGTTGACAATGATGCCCTTGGCCAAAAAGGGCGTATGCGTTTTTTCCTGAATATATTCAGGAAAAAACGCATACGCCCTTTTTGGCCAACCAAGCAAGCCGGAAGGGCAAATCAGCGCTACAAAGAAGTCTCGCTTGCCCTCGGTCAAAAGGGCCATGCTGAACAAAGTGTAAAAACCAGAAAAGCAGGACAGGCCATGGAGACATGGGAGCCTTGCTACGCTGATGGGCGGGATGTAAATTGCCAACAGGCACTATGGAGAAGAGTACGGTGTGTCCTGAAACAAGTAATAAACACAGCGTAGAGAGCATAGGGCACTTCCACTCAAGGGCGTATAAATTGGGAAAACTAAAAATCAACAAGACACAGGCACCCTAAAGTTTACGGCTGCTCTGTTTCCAAGAACCTCCGCTTCGGTACACCTTCAATATCCCAGGAAAGAGAAAAATGGATAAAGAAATGGTGGTACTTGGCACAATGGAATATCACTCAACCATGAAATCAATGTCATAAGGCTAGTTAGCAGCATGATGAGTGGATTTATATACGATGATTCTAAGTGAAATAAGTCACACAGAAAAAGACACTTATCCTAAGATATCGCTTATAGAGGAAATGTCAAAATCGCTACACTTGAACTGAATTACAAAACAGAACAGAGTCACACCTTTAGAAGACACACTATGGCTGCTTAACGGGAAAGGTGAGGTGGGGTGATGCATAAAACAAGGGTTTGAAATTAGCTCAGAGACCGCTCCATAAGCCAAATATGTAATAGACAAGGCCTACTCCCTGCTCAGTGAACTGGACTCAACACACCCTAGACACCACACAAGAATATATCTGACTAGTAAGAATCTGAAAACCTATGTATCGATATCTCTCTGCAAGTGAATCAAGAGGGTGTAAAGCGGCATCAACACAGCAGGGAAAAGCAGCCAAGCCCGATTCTAAACATAAATTACTTTAAAAAACCCACAAAACAAAGACAGTGAAAGAGAGAGAAATTCTTACAAAATCCGTTCAGGGTCTATGATGCAACCTGGATTGACCATATCTAGACCCACAGCTGGATGAGACATAAGGCTGGACACTCTTGGGGCTGAGAGGATTGGTGAGGTTGGGTGAGCAAATGCAGATACTTTAAAGTAATACCGCGGGGTACCCACCCCATGGGTCTCAAATCTCCAGGTACAAGGGAATCTTCCTACATCAAAACATGCATGGGAAACCCAGAAGATGGTATGCCGTGAGATCGGGAAAGGTTTCTAAAACGCACCTCATTTCTCCTCTCCTTGTGCTTGGGTTCTCCATTCCAGCCGTTTGACTAACCATCTCCCTACTTGGAGAATCAGCACCTTTAACCTACTGTTTCGTCCAGGTTGCAATTTGCCCTGAGGATGAACGGGAAGACGGGGAACCAACGGAAGACTAGCCCTAGGTGTTGGGACAGGCACAGGTCACTCCATTTTCCCATCAGGAAGAAGAATGAACCACAGGCTCAGCCTGCCCCCCAGAACAAAAATAGGGCCTGAAGCAATCCTGCGCTTTTGCGGCCAGCTCCCAAAAAAGCGAGGAGACAAATGGAGCTCAGGGGCACTGCAATTCACAAACGTGCAGAGTTATAAATGAGAACTCTCGTCCACAAATATATTGAGGGAAGGCAACGAAGAGGATTTGAAAGCAAGGCAGATTTGCAGGAAACAGATTTCAGGAGGTAGATTCGACTCGCCTTTAAAGCACATGAAAAGCGGCAAAACGTTGACAATGATGCCCTTGGCCAAAAAGGGCGTATGCGTTTTTTCCTGAATATATTCAGGAAAAAACGCATACGCCCTTTTTGACCAACCAAGCAGGCCGGAAGGGCAAATCAGCGCTACAAAGAAGTCTCGCTTGCCCTCGGTCAAAATGGCCATGCTGAACAAAGTGTAAAAACCAGAAAAGCAGGACAGTCCATGGAGAAATGGGAGCCTTGCTACGCTGATGGGCGGGATGTAAATTGCCAACAGGCACTCTGGAGAAGAGTACGGTGTGTCCTGAAACAAGTAATAAACACAGCGTAGAGAGCATAGGGCACTTCCACTCAAGGGCGTATAAATTGGGAAAACTAAAAATCAACAAGACACAGGCACCCTAAAGTTTACGGCTGCTCTGTTTCCAAGAACCTCCACTTCGGTACACCTTCAATATCCCAGGAAAGAGAAAAATGGATAAAGAAATGGTGGTACTTGGCACAATGGAATATCACTCAACCATGAAATCAATGTCATAAGGCTAGTTAGCAGCATGATGAGTGGATTTAGATACGATGATTCTAAGTGAAATAAGTCACACAGAAAAAGACACTTATCCTAAGATATCGCTTATAGAGGGAATGTCAAAATCGCTACACTTGAACTGAATTACAAAACAGAACAGAGTCACACCTTTAGAAGACACACTATGGCTGCTTAACGGGAAAGGTGAGGTGGGGTGATGCATAAAACAAGGGTTTGAAATTAGCTCAGAGACCGCTCCATAAGCCAAATATGTAATAGACAAGGCCTACTCCCTGCTCAGTGAACTGGACTCAACACACCCTAGACACCACACAAGAATATATCTGACTAGTAAGAATCTGAAAACCTATGTATCGATATATCTCTGCAAGTGAATCAAGAGGGTGTAAAGCGGCATCAACACAGCAGGGAAAAGCAGCCAAGCCCGATTCTAAACATAAATTACTTTAAAAAACCCACAAAACAAAGACAGTGAAAGAGAGAGAAATTCTTACAAAATCCGTTCAGGGTCTATGATGCAACCAGGATTGACCATATCTAGACCCACAGCTGGATGAGACATAAGGCTGGACACTCTTGGGGCTGAGAGGATTGGTGAGGTTGGGTGAGCAAACGCAGATACTTTAAAGTAACACTGCGGGGAACACACCCCATGGGTCTCAAATCTCCAGGTACAAGGGCATCTTCCTACATGAAAACATGCATGGGAAAGCCAGAAGATGGTATGCCATGAGATCGGGAAAGGTTTCTAAAACGCACCTCATTTCTCCTCTCCTTGTGCTCGGGTTCGCCATTCCAGCCGCTTGACTAACCATCTCCCTACTTGGAGAATCAGCACCTTTAACCTCCTGATTGTACAGGTTGCAATTTGTCCTGAGGATGAACGGGAAGACGCGGAACCAACGAGAGACGAGCCCTAGGTGTTGGGACAGGCATAGGTCACTCCATTTTCCCATCAGGAAGAAGAATGAACCACAGGCTCAGCCTGACCCCCAGAACCAAAATAGGGCCTGAAGCAATCCTGCGCTTTTGCGGCCAGCTCCCAAAAAAGCGAGGAGACAAATGGAGCTCAGGGGCACTGCAATTCACAAACGTGCAGAGTTATAAATGAGAACTCTCGTCCACAAATATATTGAGGGAAGGCAACGAAGAGGATTTGAAAGCAAGGCAGATTTGCAGGAAACAGATTTCAGGAGGTAGATTCGACTCGCCTTTAAAGCACATGAAAAGCGGCAAAACGTTGAAAATGATGCCCTTGGCCAAAAAGGGCGTATGCGTTTTTTCCTGAATATATTCAGGAAAAAACGCATACGCCCTTTTTGGCCAACCAAGCAAGCCGGAAGGGCAAATCAGCGCTACAAAGAAGTCTCGCTTGCCCTCGGTCAAAAGGGCCATGCTGAACAAAGTGTAAAAACCAGAAAAGCAGGACAGGCCATGGAGACATGGGAGCCTTGCTACGCTGATGGGCGGGATGTAAATTGCCAACAGGCACTCTGGAGAAGAGTACGGTGTGTCCTGAAACAAGTAATAAACACAGCGTAGAGAGCATAGGGCACTTCCACTCAAGGGCGTATAAATTGGGAAAACTAAAAATCAACAAGACACAGGCACCCTAAAGTTTACGGCTGCTCTGTTTCCAAGAACCTCCGCTTCGGTACACCTTCAATATCCCAGGAAAGAGAAAAATGGATAAAGAAATGGTGGTACTTGGCACAATGGAAGAGCACTCAGCCATGAAATCAATGTCATAAGGCTAGTTAGCAGCATGATGTGTGGATTTAGGTACGATGATTCTAAGTGAAATAAGTCACACAGAAAAAGACACTTATCCTAAGATATCGCTTATAGAGGGAATGTCAAAATCGCTACACTTGAACTGAATTACAAAACAGAACAGAGTCACACCTTTAGAAGACACACTATGGCTGCTTAACGGGAAAGGTGAGGTGGGGTGATGCATAAAACAAGGGTTTGAAATTAGCTCAGAGACCGCTCCATAAGCCAAATATGTAATAGACAAGGCCTACTCCCTGCTCAGTGAACTGGACTCAACACACCCTAGTCACCACACAAGAATATATCTGACTAGTAAGAATCTGAAAACCTATGTATCAATATCTCTCTGCAAGTGAATCAAGAGGGTATAAAGCGGCATCAACACAGCAGGGAAAAGCAGCCAAGCCCGATTCTAAACATAAATTACTTTAAAAAACCCACAAAACAAAGACAGTGAAAGAGAGAGAAATTCTTACAAAATCCGTTTAGGGTCTATGATGCCACCTGGATTGACCATATCTAGACCCACAGCTGGATGAGACATAAGGCTGGATACTCTTGGGGCTGAGAGGTTTGGTGAGGTTGGGTGAGCAAACGCAGATACTTTAAAGTAACACTGCGGGGAACACACCCCATGGGTCTCAAATCTCCAGGTACAAGGGCATCTTCCTACATCAAAACATGCATGGGAAACCCAGAAGATGGTATGCCATGAGATCGGGAAAGGTTTCTAAAACGCACCTCATTTCTCCTCTCCTTGTGCTCGGGTTCGCCATTCCAGCCGCTTGACTAACCATCTCCCTACTTGGAGAATCAGCACCTTTAACCTCCTGATTGTACAGGTTGCAATTTGTCCTGAGGATGAACGGGAAGACGCGGAACCAACGAGAGACGAGTCCTAGGTGTTGGGACAGGCATAGGTCACTCCATTTTCCCATCAGGAAGAAGAATGAACCACAGGCTCAGCCTGCCCCCCAGAACCAAAATAGGGCCTGAAGCAATCCTGCGCTTTTGCGGCCAGCTCCCAAAAAAGCGAGGAGACAAATGGAGCTCAGGGGCACTGCAATTCACAAACGTGCAGAGTTATAAATGAGAACTCTCGTCCACAAATATATTGAGGGAAGGCAACGAAGAGGATTTGAAAGCAAGGCAGATTTGCAGGAAACAGATTTCAGGAGGTAGATTCGACTCGCCTTTAAAGCACATGAAAAGCGGCAAAAGGTTGACAATGATGCCCTTGGCCAAAAAGGGCGTATGCGTTTTTACTTGAATATATTCAGGAAAAAACGCATACGCCCTTTATGGCCAACCAAGCAAGCCGGAAGGGCAAATCAGCGCTACAAAGAAGTCTCGCTTGCCCTCGGTCAAAAGGGCCATGCTGAACAAAGTGTAAAAACCAGAAAAGCAGGACAGGCCATGGAGACATGGGAGCCTTGCTACGCTGATGGGCGGGATGTAAATTGCCAACAGGCACTCTGGAGAAGAGTACGGTGTGTCCTGAAACAAGTAATAAACACAGCGTAGAGAGCATAGGGCACTTCCACTCAAGGGCGTATAAATTGGGAAAACTAAAAATCAACAAGACACAGGCACCCTAAAGTTTACGGCTGCTCTGTTTCCAAGAACCTCCACTTCGGTACACCTTCAATATCCCAGGAAAGAGAAAAATGGATAAAGAAATGGTGGTACTTGGCACAATGGAATAGCACTCAGCCATGAAATCAATGTCATAAGGCTAGTTAGCAGCATGATGAGTGGATTTAGGTACGATGATTCTAAGTGAAATAAGTCACACAGAAAAAGACACTTATCCTAAGATATCGCTTATAGAGGGAATGTCAAAATCGCTACACTTGAACTGAATTACAAAACAGAACAGAGTCACACCTTTAGAAGACACACTATGGCTGCTTAACGGGAAAGGTGAGGTGGGGTGATGCATAAAACAAGGGTTTGAAATTAGCTCAGAGACCGCTCCATAAGCCAAATATGTAATAGACAAGGCCTACTCCCTGCTCAGTGAACTGGACTCAACACACCCTAGTCACCACACAAGAATATATCTGACTAGTAAGAATCTGAAAACCTATGTATCAATATCTCTCTGCAAGTGAATCAAGAGGGTGTAAAGCGGCATCAACACAGCAGGGAAAAGCAGCCAAGCCCGATTCTAAACATAAATTACTTTAAAAAACCCACAAAACAAAGACAGTGAAAGAGAGAGAAATTCTTACAAAATCCGTTTAGGGTCTATGATGCAACCTGGATTGACCATATCTAGACCCACAGCTGGATGAGACATAAGGCTGGATACTCTTGGGGCTGAGAGGTTTGGTGAGGTTGGGTGAGCAAACGCAGATACTTTAAAGTAACACTGCGGGGAACACACCCCATGGGTCTCAAATCTCCAGGTACAAGGGCATCTTCCTACATCAAAACATGCATGGGAAACCCAGAAGATGGTATGCCATGAGATCGGGAAAGGTTTCTAAAACGCACCTCATTTCTCCTCTCCTTGTGCTCGGGTTCGCCATTCCAGCCGCTTGACTAACCATCTCCCTACTTGGAGAATCAGCACCTTTAACCTCCTGATTGTACAGGTTGCAATTTGTCCTGAGGATGAACGGGAAGACGCGGAACCAACGAGAGACGAGTCCTAGGTGTTGGGACAGGCATAGGTCACTCCATTTTCCCATCAGGAAGAAGAATGAACCACAGGCTCAGCCTGCCCCCCAGAACCAATATAGGGCCTGAAGCAATCCTGCGCTTTTGCGGCCAGCTCCCAAAAAAGCGAGGAGACAAATGGAGCTCAGGGGCACTGCAATTCACAAACGTGCAGAGTTATAAATGAGAACTCTCGTCCACAAATATATTGAGGGAAGGCAACGAAGAGGATTTGAAAGCAAGGCAGATTTGCAGGAAACAGATTTCAGGAGGTAGATTCGACTCGCCTTTAAAGCACATGAAAAGCGGCAAAAGGTTGACAATGATGCCCTTGGCCAAAAAGGGCGTATGCGTTTTTTCTTGAATATATTCAGGAAAAAACGCATACGCCCTTTATGGCCAACCAAGCAAGCCGGAAGGGCAAATCAGCGCTACAAAGAAGTCTCGCTTGCCCTCGGTCAAAAGGGCCATGCTGAACAAAGTGTAAAAACCAGAAAAGCAGGACAGGCCATGGAGACATGGGAGCCTTGCTACGCTGATGGGCGGGATGTAAATTGCCAACAGGCACTCTGGAGAAGAGTACGGTGTGTCCTGAAACAAGTAATAAACACAGCGTAGAGAGCATAGGGCACTTCCACTCAAGGGCGTATAAATTGGGAAAACTAAAAATCAACAAGACACAGGCACCCTAAAGTTTACGGCTGCTCTGTTTCCAAGAACCTCCACTTCGGTACACCTTCAATATCCCAGGAAAGAGAAAAATGGATAAAGAAATGGTGGTACTTGGCACAATGGAATAGCACTCAGCCATGAAATCAATGTCATAAGGCTAGTTAGCAGCATGATGAGTGGATTTAGGTACGATGATTCTAAGTGAAATAAGTCACACAGAAAAAGACACTTATCCTAAGATATCGCTTATAGAGGGAATGTCAAAATCGCTACACTTGAACTGAATTACAAAACAGAACAGAGTCACACCTTTAGAAGACACACTATGGCTGCTTAACGGGAAAGGTGAGGTGGGGTGATGCATAAAACAAGGGTTTGAAATTAGCTCAGAGACCGCTCCATAAGCCAAATATGTAATAGACAAGGCCTACTCCCTGCTCAGTGAACTGGACTCAACACACCCTAGTCACCACACAAGAATATATCTGACTAGTAAGAATCTGAAAACCTATGTATCAATATCTCTCTGCAAGTGAATCAAGAGGGTGTAAAGCGGCATCAACACAGCAGGGAAAAGCAGCCAAGCCCGATTCTAAACATAAATTACTTTAAAAAACCCACAAAACAAAGACAGTGAAAGAGAGAGAAATTCTTACAAAATCCGTTTAGGGTCTATGATGCAACCTGGATTGACCATATCTAGACCCACAGCTGGATGAGACATAAGGCTGGATACTCTTGGGGCTGAGAGGTTTGGTGAGGTTGGGTGAGCAAACGCAGATACTTTAAAGTAACACTGCGGGGAACACACCCCATGGGTCTCAAATCTCCAGGTACAAGGGCATCTTCCTACATCAAAACATGCATGGGAAACCCAGAAGATGGTATGCCATGAGATCGGGAAAGGTTTCTAAAACGCACCTCATTTCTCCTCTCCTTGTGCTCGGGTTCGCCATTCCAGCCGCTTGACTAACCATCTCCCTACTTGGAGAATCAGCACCTTTAACCTCCTGATTGTACAGGTTGCAATTTGTCCTGAGGATGAACGGGAAGACGCGGAACCAACGAGAGACGAGTCCTAGGTGTTGGGACAGGCATAGGTCACTCCATTTTCCCATCAGGAAGAAGAATGAACCACAGGCTCAGCCTGCCCCCCAGAACCAATATAGGGCCTGAAGCAATCCTGCGCTTTTGCGGCCAGCTCCCAAAAAAGCGAGGAGACAAATGGAGCTCAGGGGCACTGCAATTCACAAACGTGCAGAGTTATAAATGAGAACTCTCGTCCACAAATATATTGAGGGAAGGCAACGAAGAGGATTTGAAAGCAAGGCAGATTTGCAGGAAACAGATTTCAGGAGGTAGATTCGACTCGCCTTTAAAGCACATGAAAAGCGGCAAAAGGTTGACAATGATGCCCTTGGCCAAAAAGGGCGTATGCGTTTTTTCTTGAATATATTCAGGAAAAAACGCATACGCCCTTTATGGCCAACCAAGCAAGCCGGAAGGGCAAATCAGCGCTACAAAGAAGTCTCGCTTGCCCTCGGTCAAAAGGGCCATGCTGAACAAAGTGTAAAAACCAGAAAAGCAGGACAGGCCATGGAGACATGGGAGCCTTGCTACGCTGATGGGCGGGATGTAAATTGCCAACAGGCACTCTGGAGAAGAGTACGGTGTGTCCTGAAACAAGTAATAAACACAGCGTAGAGAGCATAGGGCACTTCCACTCAAGGGCGTATAAATTGGGAAAACTAAAAATCAACAAGACACAGGCACCCTAAAGTTTACGGCTGCTCTGTTTCCAAGAACCTCCGCTTCGGTACACCTTCAATATCCCAGGAAAGAGAAAAATGGATAAAGAAATGGTGGTACTTGGCACAATGGAATATCACTCAGCCATGAAATCAATGTCATAAGGCTAGTTAGCAGCATGATGAGTGGATTTAGATACGATGATTCTAAGTGAAATAAGTCACACAGAAAAAGACACTTATCCTAAGATATCGCTTTTAGGGGGAATGTCAAAATCGCTACACTTGAACTGAATTACAAAACAGAAGATAGTCACAGCTTTAGAAGACACACTATGGCTGCTTAACCGGAAAGGTGAGGTGGGGTGATGCATAAAACAAGGGTTTGAAATTAGCTCAGAGACCGCTCCATAAGCCAAATATGTACTAGACAAGGCCTACTCCCTGCTCAGTGAACTGGACTCAACACACCCTAGTCACCACACAAGAATATATCTGACTAGTAAGAATCTGAAAACCTATGTATCGATATCTCTCTGCAAGTGAATCAAGAGGGTGTAAAGCGGCATCAACACAGCAGGGAAAAGCAGCCAAGCCCGATTCTAAACATAAATTACTTTAAAAAACCCACAAAACAAAGACAGTGAAAGAGAGAGAAATTCTTACAAAATCCGTTCAGGGTCTCTGATGCAACCTGGATTGACCATATCTAGACCCACAGCTGGATGAGACATAAGGCTGGATACTCTTGGGGCTGAGAGGTTTGGTGAGGTTGGGTGAGCAAACCCAGATACTTTAAAGTAACACTGCGGGGAACACACCCCATGGGTCTCAAATCTCCAGGTACAAGGGCATCTTCCTACATCAAAACATGCATGGGAAACCCAGAAGTTGGTATGCCATGAGATCGGGAAAGGTTTCTAAAACGCACCTCATTTCTCCTCTCCTTGTGCTCGGGTTCGCCATTCCAGCCGCTTGACTAACCATCTCGCTACTTGGAGAATCAGCACCTTTAACCTCCTGATTGTACAGGTTGCAATTTGTCCTGAGGATGAACGGGAAGACGCGGAACCAACGAGAGACGAGTCCTAGGTGTTGGGACAGGCATAGGTCACTCCATTTTCCCATCAGGAAGAAGAATGAACCACAGGCTCAGCCTGCCCCCCAGAACCAAAATAGGGCTTGAAGCAATCCAGCGCTTTTGCGGCCAGCTCCCAAAAAAGCGAGGAGACAAATGGAGCTCAGGGGCACTGCAATTCACAAACGTGCAGAGTTATAAATGAGAACTCTCGTCCACAAATATATTGAGGGAAGGCAACGAAGAGGATTTGAAAGCAAGGCAGATTTGCAGTAAACAGATTTCAGGAGGTAGATTCGACTCGCCTTTAAAGCACATGTAAAGCGGCAAAACGGTGACAATGATGCCCTTGGCCAAAAAGGGCGTATGCGTTTTTTCCTGAATATATTCAGGAAAAAACGCATACGCCCTTTTTGGCCAACCAAGCAAGCCGTAAGGGCAAATCAGCGCTACAAAGAAGTCTCGCTTGCCCTCGGTCAAAAGGGCCATGCTGAACAAAGTGTAAAAACCAGAAAAGCAGGACAGGCCATGGAGACATGGGAGCCTTGCTACGCTGATGGGCGGGATGTAAATTGCCAACAGGCACTCTGGAGAAGAGTACGCTGTGTCCTGAAACAAGTAATAAACACAGCGTAGAGAGCATAGGGCACTTCCACTCATGGGCGTATAAATTGGGAAAACTAAAAATCAACAAGACACAGGTACCCTAAAGTTTACGGCTGCTCTGTTTCCAAGAACCTCCGCTTCGGTACACCTTCAATATCCCAGGAAAGAGAAAAATGGAAAAAGAAATGGTGGTACTTGGCACAATGGAATATCACTCAGCCATGAAATCAATGTCATAAGGCTAGTTAGCAGCATGATGAGTGGATTTAGGTACGATGATTCTAAGTGAAATAAGTCACACAGAAAAAGACACTTATCCTAAGATATCGCTTATAGAGGGAATGTCAAAATCGCTACACTTGAACTGAATTACAAAACAGAACAGAGTCACACCTTTAGAAGACACACTATGGCTGCTTAACGGGAAAGGTGAGGTGGGGTGATGCATAAAACAAGGGTTTGAAATTAGCTCAGAGACTGCTCCATAAGCCAAATATGTAATAGACAAGGCTTACTCCCTGCTCAGTGAACTGGACTCAACACACCCTAGTCACCACACAAGAATATATCTGACTAGTAAGAATCTGAAAACCTATGTATCGATATCTCTCTGCAAGTGAATCAAGAGGGTGTAAAGCGGCATCAACACAGCAGGGAAAGGCAACCAAGACCGATTCTAAACGTAAATTACTTTAAAAAACCCAGAAAACAAAGACCGTGAAAGAGAGAGAAATTCTTACAAAATCCGTTCAGGGTCTATGATGCAACCTGGATTGACCATATCTAGACCCACAGCTGGATGAGACATAAGGCTGGACACTCTTGGGGCTGAGAGGATTGGTGAGGTTGGGTGAGCAAACGCAGATACTTTAAAGTAACACTGCGGGGAACACACCCCATGGGTCTCAAATCTCCAGGTACAAGGGCATCTTCCTACATCAAAACATGCATGGGAAACCCAGAAGATGGTATGCCATGAGATCGGGAAAGGTTTCTAAAACGCACCTCATTTCTCCTCTCCTTGTGCTCGGGTTCGCCATTCCAGCCGCTTGACTAACCATCTCCCTACTTGGAGAATCAGCACCTTTAACCTCCTGATTGTACAGGTTGCAATTTGTCCTGAGGATGAATGGGAAGACGCAGAACCAACGAGAGACGAGCCCTAGATGTTGGGACAGGCATAGGTCACTCCATTTTCCCATCAGGAAGAAGAATGAACCACAGGCTCAGCCTGCCCCCCAGAACCAAAATAGGGCCTGAAGCAATCCTGCGCTTTTGCGGCCAGCTCCCAAAAAAGCGAGGAGACAAATGGAGCTCAGGGGCACTGCAATTCACAAACGTGCAGAGTTATAAATGAGAACTCTCGTCCACAAATATATTGAGGGAAGGCAACAAAGAGGATTTGAAAGCAAGGCAGATTTGCAGGAAACAGATTTCAGGAGGTAGATTCGACTCGCCTTTAAAGCACATGAAAAGCAGCAAAACGTTGACAATGATGCCCTTGGCCAAAAAGGGCGTATGCGTTTTTTCCTGAATATATTCAGGAAAAAACGCATACGCCCTTTTTGGCCAACCAAGCAAGCCGGAAGGGCAAATCAGCGCTACAAAGAAGTCTCGCTTGCCCTCGGTCAAAAGGGCCATGCTGAACAAAGTGTAAAAACCAGAAAAGCAGGACAGGCCATGGAGACATGGGAGCCTTGCTACGCTGATGGGCGGGATGTAAATTGCCAACAGGCACTCTGGAGAAGAGTACGGTGTGTCCTGAAACAAGTAATAAACACAGCGTAGAGAGCATAGGGCACTTCCACTCATGGGCGTATAAATTGGGAAAACTAAAAATCAACAAGACACAGGCACCCTAAAGTTTACGGCTGCTCTGTTTCCAAGAACCTCCGCTTCGGTACACCTTCAATATCCCAGGAAAGAGAAAAATGGATAAAGAAATGGTGGTACTTGGCACAATGGAATATCACTCAGCCATGAAATCAATGTCATAAGGCTAGTTAGCAGCAGGATGAGTGGATTTAGGTACGATGATTCTAAGTGAAATAAGTCACACATAAAAAGACACTTATCCTAAGATATCGCTTATAGAGGGAATGTCAAAATCGCTACACTTGAACTGAATTACAAAACAGAACAGAGTCACACCTTTAGAAGACACACTATGGCTGCTTAACGGGAAAGGTGAGGTGGGGTGATGCATAAAACAAGGGTTTGAAATTAGCTCAGACACTGCTCCATAAGCCAAATATGTAATAGACAAGGCCTACTCCCTGCTCAGTGAACTGGACTCAACACACCCTAGTCACCACACTAGTAAGAATCTGAAAACCTATGTATCGATATCTCTCTGCAAGTGAATCAAGAGGGTGTAAAGCGGCATCAACACAGCAGGGAAAGACAACCAAGACCGATTCTAAACGTAAATTACTTTAAAAAACCCAGAAAACAAAGACCGTGAAAGAGAGAGAAATTCTTACAAAATCCGTTCAGGGTCTATGATGCAACCTGGATTGACCATATCTAGACCCACAGCTGGATGAGACATAAGGCTGGACACTCTTGGGGCTGAGAAGATTGGTGAGGTTGGGTGAGCAAACGCAGATACTTTAAAGTAACACTGCGGGGAACACACCCCATGGGTCTCAAATCTCCAGGTACAAGGGCATCTTCCTACATCAAAACATGCATGGGAAACCCAGAAGATGGTATGCCATGAGATCGGGAAAGGTTTCTAAAACGCACCTCATTTCTCCTCTCCTTGTGCTCGGGTTCGCCATTCCAGCCGCTTGACTAACCATCTCCCTACTTGGAGAATCAGCACCTTTAACCTCCTGATTGTACAGGTTGCAAATTGTCCTGAGGATGAATGGGAAGACGCAGAACCAACGAGAGACGAGCCCTAGATGTTGGGACAGGCATAGGTCACTCCATTTTCCCATCAGGAAGAAGAATGAACCACAGGCTCAGCCTGCCCCCCAGAACCAAAATAGGGCCTGAAGCAATCCTGCGCTTTTGCGGCCAGCTCCCAAAAAAGCGAGGAGCCAAATGGAGCTCAGGGGCACTGCAATTCACAAACGTGCAGAGTTATAAATGAGAACTCTCGTCCACAAATATATTGAGGGAAGGCAACAAAGAGGATTTGAAAGCAAGGCAGATTTGCAGGAAACAGATTTCAGGAGGTAGATTCGACTCGCCTTTAAAGCACATGAAAAGCAGCAAAACGTTGACAATGATGCCCTTGGCCAAAAAGGGCGTATGCGTTTTTTCCTGAATATATTCAGGAAAAAACGCATACGCCCTTTTTGGCCAACCAAGCAAGCCGGAAGGGCAAATCAGCGCTACAAAGAAGTCTCGCTTGCCCTCGGTCAAAAGGGCCATGCTGAACAAAGTGTAAAAACCAGAAAAGCAGGACAGGCCATGGAGACATGGGAGCCTTGCTACGCTGATGGGCGGGATGTAAATTGCCAACAGGCACTCTGGAGAAGAGTACGGTGTGTCCTGAAACAAGTAATAAACACAGCGTAGAGAGCATAGGGCACTTCCACTCATGGGCGTATAAATTGGGAAAACTAAAAATCAACAAGACACAGGCACCCTAAAGTTTACGGCTGCTCTGTTTCCAAGAACCTCCGCTTCGGTACACCTTCAATATCCCAGGAAAGAGAAAAATGGATAAAGAAATGGTGGTACTTGGCACAATGGAATATCACTCAGCCATGAAATCAATGTCATAAGGCTAGTTAGCAGCATGATGAGTGGATTTAGGTACGATGATTCTAAGTGAAATAAGTCACACAGAAAAAGACACTTATCCTAAGATATCGCTTATAGAGGGAATGTCAAAATCGCTACACTTGAACTGAATTACAAAACAGAACAGAGTCACACCTTTAGAAGACACACTATGGCTGCTTAACGGGAAAGGTGAGGTGGGGTGATGCATAAAACAAGGGTTTCAAATTAGCTCAGAGACCGCTCCATAAGCAAAATATGTAATAGACAAGGCCTACTCCCTGCTCAGTGAACTGGACTCAACACACCCTAGTCACCACACTAGTAAGAATCTGAAAACCTATGTATCGATATCTCTCTGCAAGTGAATCAAGAGGGTGTAAAGCGGCATCAACACAGCAGGGAAAAGCAACCAAGACCGATTCTAAACGTAAATTACTTTAAAAAACCCACAAAACAAAGACCGTGAAAGAGAGAGAAATTCTTACAAAATCCGTTCAGGGTCTATGATGCAACCTGGATTGACCATATCTAGACCCACAGCTGGATGAGACATAAGGCTGGACACTCTTGGGGCTGAGAGGATTGGTGAGGTTGGGTGAGCAAACGCAGATACTTTAAAGTAACACTGCGGGGAACACACCCCATGGGTCTCAAATCTCCAGGTACAATGGCAACTTCCTACATCAAAACATGCCTGGGAAACCCAGAAGATGGTATGCCATGAGATCGGGAAAGGTTTCTAAAACGCACCTCATTTCTCCTCTCCTTGTGCTCGTGTTCACCATTCCAGCTGCTTGACTAACCATCTTCCTACTTGGAGAATCAGCACCTTTAACCTCCTGATTGTACAGGTTGCAATCTGTCCTGAGGATGAACGGGAAGACGCGGAACCAACGAGAGACGAGCCCTAGGTGTTGGGACAGGCATAGGTCACTCCATTTTTCCATCAGGAAGAAGAATGAACCACAGGCTCAGCCTGCCCCCCAGAACCAAAATAGGGCCTGAAGCAATCCTGCGTTTTTGCGGCCAGTTCCCAAAAAAGCGAGGAGACAAATGGAGCTCAGGGGCACTGCAATTCACAAACGTGCAGAGTTATAAATGAGAACTCTCGTCCACAAATATATTGAGGGAAGGCAACGAAGAGGATTTGAAAGCAAGGCAGATTTGCAAGAAACAGATTTCAGGAGGTAGATTCGACTCGCCTTTAAAACACATGAAAAGCGGCAAAACGTTGACAATGATGCCCTTGGCCAAAAAGGGCGTATGCGTTTTTTCCTGAATATATTCAGGAAAAAACGCATACGCCCTTTTTGGCCAACCAAGCAAGCCGGAAGGGAAAATCAGCGCTACAAAGAAGTCTCGCTTGCCCTCGGTCAAAAGGGCCATGCTGAAAAAAGTGTAAAAACCAGAAAAGCAGGACAGGCCATGGAGACATGGGAGCCTTGCTACGCTGATGGGCGGGATGTAAATTGCCAACAGGCACTCTGGAGAAGTGTACGGTGTGTCCTGAAACAAGTAATAAACACAGCGTAGAGAGCATAGGGCACTTCCACTCATGGGCGTATAAATTGGGAAAACTAAAAATCAACAAGACACAGGCACCCTAAAGTTTACGGCTGCTCTGTTTCCAAGAACCTCCACTTCGGTACACCTTCAGTATCCCAGGAAAGAGAAAAATGGATAAAGTAATGGTGGTACTTGGCACAATGGAATATCACTCAGCCATGAAATCAATGTCATAAGGCTAGTTAGCAGCATGATGAGTGGATTTAGGTACGATGATTCTAAGTGAAATAAGTCACACAGAAAAAGACACTTATCCTAAGATATCGCTTATAGAGGGAATGTCAAAATCGCTACACATGAGCTGAATTACAAAACAAAACAGAGTCACACCTTTAGAAGACACACTATGGCTGCTTAACGGGAAAGGTGAGGTGGGGTGATGCATAAAACAAGGGTTTGAAATTAGCTCAGAGACCGCTCCATAAACCAAATATGTAATAGACAAGGCCTACTCCCTGCTCAGTGAACTGGTCTCAACACACCCTAGTCACCACACAAGAATATATCTGACTAGTAAGAATCTGAAAACCTATGTATCGATATCTCTCTGCAAGTGAATCAAGAGGGTGTAAAGCGGCATCAACACAGCAGGGAAAAGCAGCCAAGCCCGATTCTAAACATAAATTACTTTAAAAAACCCACAAAACAAAGACAGTGAAAGAGAGAGAAATTCTTACAAAATCCGTTCAGGGTCTCTGATGCAACCTGGATTGACCATATCTAGACCCACAGCTGGATGAGACATAAGGCTGGACACTCTTGGGGCTGAGAGGATTGGTGAGGTTGGGTGAGCAAACGCAGATACTTTAAAGTAACACCGCGGGGTACACACCCCATGGGTCTCAAATCTCCAGGTACAAGGGCATCTTCCTACATCAAAACATGCATGGGAAACCCAGAAGATGGTATGCCGTGAGATCGGGAAAGGTTTCTAAAACGCACCTCATTTCTCCTCTCCTTGTGCTCGGGTTCGCCATTCCAGCCGCTTGACTAATCATCTCCCTACTTGGAGAATCAGCACCTTTAACCTCCTGTTTCGTCCAGGTTGCAATTTGTCCTGAGGATGAACGGGAAGACGGGGAACCAACGAGAGACTAGCCCTAGGTGTTGGGACAGGCACAGGTCACTCCATTTTCCCATCAGGAAGAAGAATGAACCACAGGCTCAGCCTGCCCCCCAGAACCAAAATAGGGCCTGAAGCAATCCTGCGCTTTTGCGGCCAGCTCCCAAAAAAGCGAGGAGTCAAATGGAGCTCAGGGGCACTGCAATTCACAAACGTGCAGAGTTATAAATGAGAACTCTCGTCCACAAATATATTGAGGGAAGGCAACGAAGAGGATTTGAAAGCAAGGCAGATTTGCAGGAAACAGATTTCAGGAGGTAGATTCGACTCGCCTTTAAAGCACATGAAAAGCGGCAAAACGTTGACAATGATGCCCTTGGCCAAAAAGGGCGTATGCGTTTTTTCCTGAATATATTCAGGAAAAAACGCATACGCCCTTTTTGGCCAACCAAGCAAGCCGGAAGGGCAAATCAGCGCTACAAAGAAGTCTCGCTTGCCCTCGGTCAAAAGGGCCATGCTGAACAAAGTGTAAAAACCAGAAAAGCAGGACAGGCCATGGAGACATGGGAGCCTTGCTACGCTGATGGGCGGGATGTAAATTGCCAACAGGCACTCTGGAGAAGAGTACGGTGTGTCCTGAAACAAGTAATAAACACAGCGTAGAGAGTATAGGGCACTTCCACTCATGGGCGTATAAATTGGGAAAACTAAAAATCAACAAGACACAGGCACCCTAAAGTTTACGGCTGCTCTGTTTCCAAGAATCTCCTCTTTGGTACACCTTCAATATCCCAGAAAAGAGAAAAATGGATAAAGAAATGGTGGTACTTGGCACAATGGAATATCACTCAGCCATGAAATCAATCTCATAAGGCTACTTAGCAGCATGATGAGTGGATTTAGGTACGATGATTCTAAGTGAAATAAGTCACACAGAAAAAGACACTTATCCTAAGATATCGCTTATAGAGGGAATGTCAAAATCGCTACACATGAGCTGAATTACAAAACAAAACAGAGTCACACCTTTAGAAGACACATTATGGCTGCTTAACGGGAAAGGTGAGGTGGGGTGATGCATAAAACAAGGGTTTGAAATTAGCTCAGAGACCGCTCCATAAGCCAAATATGTAATAGACAAGGCCTACTCCCTGCTCAGTGAACTGGACTCAACACATCCTAGTCACCACACAAGAATATATTTGACTAGTAAGAATCTGAAAACCTATGTATCGATATCTCTCTGCAAGTGAATCAAGAGGGTGTAAAGCAGCATCAACACAGCAGGGAAAAGCAGCCAAGCCCGATTCTAAACATAAATTACTTTAAAAAACCCACAAAACAAAGACAGTTAAAGAGAGAGAAATTCTTACAAAATCCATTCAGGGTCTATGATGCAACCTGGATTGACCATATCTACACCCACAGCTGGATGAGACATAAGGCTGGACACTCTTGGGGCTGAGAGGATTGGTGAGGTTGGGTGAGCAAACCCAGATACTTTAAAGTAACACTGCTGGGAACACACCCCATGGGTCTCAAATCTCCAGGTACAAGGGCATCTTCCTACATCAAAACATGCATGGGAAACCCAGAAGATGGTATGCCATGAGATCGGGAATGGTTTCTAAAAGGCACCTCATTTCTCCTCTCCTTGTGCTCGGGTTCGCCATTCCAGCCGCTTGACTAACCATCTCCCTACTTGGAGAATCAGCACCTTTAACCTCCTGATTGTACAGGTTGCAATTTGTCCTGAGGATGAATGGGAAGACGCAGAACCAACGAGAGACTAGCCCTAGGTGTTGGGACAGGCATAGGTCACTCCATTTTCCCATCAGGAAGAAGAATGAACCACAGGCTCAGCCTGCCCCCCAGAACCAAAATAGGGCCTGAAGCAATCCTGCGCTTTTGCGGCCAGCTCCCAAAAAAGCGAGGAGACAAATGGAGCTCAGGGGCACTGCAATTCACAAACGTGCAGAGTTATAAATGAGAACTCTCGTCCACAAATATATTGAGGGAAGGCAACGAAGAGGATTTGAAAGCAAGGCAGATTTGCAGGAAACAGATTTCAGGAGGTAGATTCGACTCGCCTTTAAAGCACATGAAAAGCGGCAAAACGTTGACAATGATGTCCTTGGCCAAAAAGGGCGTATGCGTTTTTTCCTGAATATATTCAGGAAAAAACGCATACGCCCTTTTTGGCCAACCAAGCAAGCCGAAGGGCAAATCAGCGCTACAAAGAAGTCTCGCTTGCCCTCGGTCAAAAGGGCCATGCTGAACAAAGTGTAAAAACCAGAAAAGCAGGACAGGCCATGGAGACATGGGAGCCTTGCTACACTGATGGGCGGGATGTAAATTGCCAACAGGCACTCTGGAGGAGAGTACGGTGTGTCCTGAAACAAGTAATAAACACAGCGTAGAGAGCATAGGGCACTTCCACTCATGGGCGTATAAATTGGGAAAACTAAAAATCAACAAGACACAGGCACCCTAAAGTTTACGGCTCCTTTGTTTCCAAGAACCTCTGCTTCGGTACACCATCAATATCCCAGGAAAGAGAAAAATGGATAAAGAAATGGTGGTACTTGGCACAATGGAATATCACTCAGCCATGAAATCAATGTCATAAGGCTTGTTAGCAGCATGATGAGTGGATTTAGGTACGATGATTCTAAGTGAAATAAGTCACACAGAAAAAGCCCCTTATCCTAAGATATCGCTTATAGAGGGAATGTCAAAATCGCTACACTTGAACTGAATTACAAAACAGAACAGAGTCACACCTTTAGAAGACACACTATGGCTGCTTAACGGGAAAGGTGAGGTGGGGTGATGCATAAAACAAGGGTTTGAAATTAGCTCAGAGACCGCTCCATAAGGCAAATATGTAATAGGCAAGGCCTACTCCCTGCTCAGTGAACTGGACTCAACACACCCTAGTCACCACACAAGAATATATCTGATTAGTAAGAATCTGAAAACCTATGTATCGATATCTCTCTGCAAGTGAATCAAGAGGGTGTAAAGCGTCATCAACACAGCAGGGAAAAGCAGCCAAGCCCGATTCTAAACATACATTACTTTAAAAAACCAACAAAACAAAGACAGTGAAAGAGAGAGAAATTCTTACAAAATCCATTCAGGGTCTATGATGCAACCTGGATTGACCATATCTACACCCACAGCTGGATGAGACATAAGGCTGGACACTCTTGGGGCTGAGAGGATTGGTGAGGTTGGGTGAGCAAACCCAGATACTTTAAAGTAACACTGCTGGGAACACACCCCATGGGTCTCAAATCTCCAGGTACAAGGGCATCTTCCTACATCAAAACATGCATGGGAAACCCAGAAGATGGTATGCCATGAGATCGGGAAAGGTTTCTAAAACGCACCTCATTTCTCCTCTCCTTGTGCTCGGGTTCGCCATTCCAGCCGCTTGACTAACCATCTCCCTACTTGGAGAATCAGCACCTTTAACCTCCTGATTGTACAGGTTGCAATTTGTCCTGAGGATGAACGGGAAGACGCGGAACCAACGAGAGACGAGCCCTAGGTGTTGGGACAGGCATAGGTCACTCCATTTTCCCATCAGGAAGAAGAATGAACCACAGGCTCAGCCTGCCCCCCAGAACCAAAATAGGGCCTGAAGCAATCCTGCGCTTTTGCGGCCAGCTCCCAAAAAAGCGAGGAGACAAATGGAGCTCAGGGGCACTGCAATTCACAAACGTGCAGAGTTATAAATGAGAACCCTCGTTCCACAAATATATTGAGGGAAAGCAACGAAGAGGATTTGAAAGCAAGGCAGATTTGCAGGAAACAGATTTCAGGAGGTAGATTCGACTCGCCTTTAAATCACATGAAAAGCGGCAAAACGTTGACAATGATGCCCTTGGCCAAAAAGGGCGTATGCGTTTTTCCTGAATATATTCAGGAAAAAACGCATACGCCCTTTTTGGCCAACCAAGCAAGCCGGAAGGGCAAATCAGCGCTACAAAGAAGTCTCGCTTGCCCTCGGTCAAAAGGGCCATGCTGAACAAAGTGTAAAAACGAGAAAAGCAGGACAGGCCATGGAGACATGGGAGCCTTGCTACGCTGATGGGCGGGATGTAAATTGCCAACAGGCACTCTGGAGAAGAGTACGGTGTGTCCTGAAACAAGTAATAAACACAGCGTAGAGAGCATAGGGCACTTCCACTCATGGGCGTATAAATTGGGAAAACTAAAAATCAACAAGACACAGGCACCCTAAAGTTTACGGCTGCTCTGTTTCCAAGAATCTCCACTTCGGTACACCTTCAATATCCCAGGAAAGAGAAAAATGGATAAAGAAATGGTGGTACTTGGCACAATGGAATATCACTCAGCCATGAAATCAATCTCATAAGACTACTTAGCAGCATGATGAGTGGATTTAGGTACGATGATTCTACGTGAAATAAGTGACACAGAAAAAGGCACTTATCCTAAGATATCGCTTATAGAGGGAATGTCAAAATCGCTACACTTGAACTGAATTACAAAACAGAACAGAGGCACAACTTTAGAATACACACTATGGCCTCTTAATCGGAAAGGTGAGGTGGGGTGATCCATAAAACAAGGGTTTGAAATTAGCTCAGAGACCGCTCCATAAGGCAAATATGTAATAGACAAGGCCTACTCCCTGCTCAGTGAACTGGACTCAACACACCCTAGTCACCACACAAGAATATATCTGATTAGTAAGAATCTGAAAACCTATGTATCGATATCTCTCTGCAAGTGAATCAAGAGGGTGTAAAGCGGCATCAACACAGCAGGGAAAAGCAGCCAAGCCCGATTCTAAACATAAATTACTTTAAAAAACCCACAAAACAAAGACAGTGAAAGAAAGAGAAATTCTTACAAAATCCATTCAGGGTCTATGATGCAACCTGGATTGACCATATCTAGACCCACAGCTGGATGAGACATAAGGCTGGACACTCTTGGGGCTGAGAGGATTGGTGAGGTTGGGTGAGCAAACCCAGATACTTTAAAGTAACACTGCTGGGAACACACCCCATGGGTCTCAAATCTCCAGGTACAAGGGCATCTTCCTACATCAAAACATGCATGGGAAACCCAGAAGATGGTATGCCATGAGATCGGGAAAGGTTTCTAAAATGCACCTCATTTCTCCTCTCCTTGTGCTCGGGTTCGCCATTCCAGCCGCTTGACTAACCATCTCCCTACTTGGAGAATCAGCACCTTTAACCTCCTGATTGTACAGGTTGCAATTTGTCCTGAGGATGAACGGGAAGACGCGGAACCAACGAGAGACGAGCCCTAGGTGTTGGGACAGGCATAGGTCACTCCATTTTCCCATCAGGAAGAAGAATGAACCACAGGCTCAGCCTGCCACCCAGAACCAAAATAGAGCCTGAAGCAATCCTGCGCTTTTGCGGCCAGCTCCCAAAAAAGCGAGGAGACATATGGAGCTCAGGGGCACTGCAATTCACAAACGTGCAGAGTTATAAATGAGAACTCTCGTTCCACAAATATATTGAGGGAAGGCAACGAAGAGGATTTGAAAGCAAGGCAGATTTGCAGGAAACAGATTTCAGGAGGTAGATTCGACTCGCCTTTAAATCACATGAAAAGCGGCAAAACGTTGACAATGATGCGCTTGGCCAAAAAGGGCGTATGCGTTTTTTCCTGAATATATTCAGGAAAAAACGCATACGCCCTTTTTGGCCAACCAAGCAAGCCGGAAGGGCAAATCAGCGCTACAAAGAAGTCTCGCTTGCCCTCGGTCAAAAGGGCCATGCTGAACAAAGTGTAAAAACGAGAAAAGCAGGACAGGCCATGGAGACATGGGAGCCTTGCTACGCTGATGGGCGGGATGTAAATTGCCAACAGGCACTCTGGAGAAGAGTACGGTGTGTCCTGAAACAAGTAATAAACACAGCGTAGAGAGCATAGGGCACTTCCACTCATGGGCGTATAAATTGGGAAACCTAAAAATCAACAAGACACAGGCACCCTAAAGTTTACGGCTGCTCTGTTTCCAAGAATCTCCGCTTCGGTACACCTTCAATATCCCAGGAAAGAGAAAAATGGATAAAGAAATGGTGGTACTTGGCACAATGGAATATCACTCAGCCATGAAATCAATCTCATAAGGCTACTTAGCAGCATGATGAGTGGATTTAGGTACGATGATTCTAAGTGAAATAAGTGACACAGAAAAAGGCACTTATCCTAAGATATCGCTTATAGAGGGAATGTCAAAATCGCTACACTTGAACTGAATTACAAAACAGAACAGAGGCACAACTTTAGAAGACACACTATGGCTGCTTAACCGGAAAGGTGAGGTGGGGTGATGCATAAAACAAGGGTTTGAAATTAGCTCAGACACCGCTCCATAAGCCAAATATGTAATAGACAAGGCCTACTCCCTGCTCAGTGAACTGGACTCAACACCCCCTAGTCACCGCACAAGAATATATCTGACTAGTAAGAATCTGAAAACCTATGTATCGATATCTCTCTGCAAGTGAATCAAGAGGGTGTAAAGCGGCATCAACACAGCAGGGAAAAGCAGCCAAGCCCCATTCTAAACGTAAATTACTTTAAAAAACCCACAAAACAAAGACCGTGAAAGAGAGAGAAATTCTTACAAAATCCATTCAGGGTCTATGATGCAACCTGGATTGACCATATCTAGACCCACAGCTGGATGAGACATAAGGCTGGACACTCTTGGGGCTGAGAGGATTGGTGAGGTTGGGTGAGCAAACCCAGATACTTTAAAGTAACACTGCTGGGAACACACCCCATGGGTCTCAAATCTCCAGGTACAAGGGCATCTTCCTACATCAAAACATGCATGGGAAACCCAGAAGATGGTATGCCGTGAGATCGGGAAAGGTTTCTAAAACGCACCTCATTTCTCCTCTCCTTGTGCTCGGGTTCGCCATTCCAGCCGCTTGACTAATCATCTCCCTACTTGGAGAATCAGCACCTTTAACCTCCTGTTTCGTCCAGGTTGCAATTTGTCCTGAGGATGAACGGGAAGACGGGGAACCAACGAGAGACTAGCCCTAGGTGTTGGGACAGGCACAGGTCACTCCATTTTCCCATCAGGAAGAAGAATGAACCACAGGCTCAGCCTGCCCCCCAGAACCAAAATAGGGCCTGAAGCAATCCTGCGCTTTTGCGGCCAGCTCCCAAAAAAGCGAGGAGTCAAATGGAGCTCAGGGGCACTGCAATTCACAAACGTGCAGAGTTATAAATGAGAACTCTCGTCCACAAATATATTGAGGGAAGGCAACGAAGAGGATTTGAAAGCAAGGCAGATTTGCAGGAAACAGATTTCAGGAGGTAGATTCGACTCGCCTTTAAAGCACATGAAAAGCGGCAAAACGTTGACAATGATGCCCTTGGCCAAAAAGGGCGTATGCGTTTTTTCCTGAATATATTCAGGAAAAAACGCATACGCCCTTTTTGGCCAACCAAGCAAGCCGGAAGGGCAAATCAGCGCTACAAAGAAGTCTCGCTTGCCCTCGGTCAAAAGGGCCATGCTGAACAAAGTGTAAAAACCAGAAAAGCAGGACAGGCCATGGAGACATGGGAGCCTTGCTACGCTGATGGGCGGGATGTAAATTGCCAACAGGCACTCTGGAGAAGAGTACGGTGTGTCCTGAAACAAGTAATAAACACAGCGTAGAGAGTATAGGGCACTTCCACTCATGGGCGTATAAATTGGGAAAACTAAAAATCAACAAGACACAGGCACCCTAAAGTTTACGGCTGCTCTGTTTCCAAGAATCTCCTCTTTGGTACACCTTCAATATCCCAGAAAAGAGAAAAATGGATAAAGAAATGGTGGTACTTGGCACAATGGAATATCACTCAGCCATGAAATCAATCTCATAAGGCTACTTAGCAGCATGATGAGTGGATTTAGGTACGATGATTCTAAGTGAAATAAGTCACACAGAAAAAGACACTTATCCTAAGATATCGCTTATAGAGGGAATGTCAAAATCGCTACACATGAGCTGAATTACAAAACAAAACAGAGTCACACCTTTAGAAGACACATTATGGCTGCTTAACGGGAAAGGTGAGGTGGGGTGATGCATAAAACAAGGGTTTGAAATTAGCTCAGAGACCGCTCCATAAGCCAAATATGTAATAGACAAGGCCTACTCCCTGCTCAGTGAACTGGACTCAACACACCCTAGTCACCACACAAGAATATATCTGATTAGTAAGAATCTGAAAACCTATGTATCGATATCTCTCTGCAAGTGAATCAAGAGGGTGTAAAGCAGCATCAACACAGCAGGGAAAAGCAGCCAAGCCCGATTCTAAACATAAATTACTTTAAAAAACCCACAAAACAAAGACAGTTAAAGAGAGAGAAATTCTTACAAAATCCATTCAGGGTCTATGATGCAACCTGGATTGACCATATCTACACCCACAGCTGGATGAGACATAAGGCTGGACACTCTTGGGGCTGAGAGGATTGGTGAGGTTGGGTGAGCAAACCCAGATACTTTAAAGTAACACTGCTGGGAACACACCCCATGGGTCTCAAATCTCCAGGTACAAGGGCATCTTCCTACATCAAAACATGCATGGGAAACCCAGAAGATGGTATGCCATGAGATCGGGAATGGTTTCTAAAACGCACCTCATTTCTCCTCTCCTTGTGCTCGGGTTCGCCATTCCAGCCGCTTGACTAACCATCTCCCTACTTGGAGAATCAGCACCTTTAACCTCCTGATTGTACAGGTTGCAATTTGTCCTGAGGATGAATGGGAAGACGCAGAACCAACGAGAGACGAGCCCTAGGTGTTGGGACAGGCATAGGTCACTCCATTTTCCCATCAGGAAGAAGAATGAACCACAGGCTCAGCCTGCCCCCCAGAACCAAAGTAGGGCCTGAAGCAATCCTGCGCTTTTGCGGCCAGCTCCCAAAAAAGCGAGGAGACAAATGGAGCTCAGGGGCACTGCAATTCACAAACGTGCAGAGTTATAAATGAGAACTCTCGTCCACAAATATATTGAGGGAAGGCAACGAAGAGGATTTGAAAGCAAGGCAGATTTGCAGGAAACAGATTTCAGGAGGTAGATTCGACTCGCCTTTAAAGCACATGAAAAGCGGCAAAACGTTGACAATGATGTCCTTGGCCAAAAAGGGCGTATGCGTTTTTTCCTGAATATATTCAGGAAAAAACGCATACGCCCTTTTTGGCCAACCAAGCAAGCCGAAGGGCAAATCAGCGCTACAAAGAAGTCTCGCTTGCCCTCGGTCAAAAGGGCCATGCTGAACAAAGTGTAAAAACCAGAAAAGCAGGACAGGCCATGGAGACATGGGAGCCTTGCTACACTGATGGGCGGGATGTAAATTGCCAACAGGCACTCTGGAGGAGAGTACGGTGTGTCCTGAAACAAGTAATAAACACAGCGTAGAGAGCATAGGGCACTTCCACTCATGGGCGTATAAATTGGGAAAACTAAAAATCAACAAGACACAGGCACCCTAAAGTTTACGGCTGCTCTGTTTCCAAGAACCTCTGCTTCGGTACACCATCAATATCCCAGGAAAGAGAAAAATGGATAAAGAAATGGTGGTACTTGGCACAATGGAATATCACTCAGCCATGAAATCAATGTCATAAGGCTTGTTAGCAGCATGATGAGTGGATTTAGGTACGATGATTCTAAGTGAAATAAGTCACACAGAAAAAGCCCCTTATCCTAAGATATCGCTTATAGAGGGAATGTCAAAATCGCTACACTTGAACTGAATTACAAAACAGAACAGAGTCACACCTTTAGAAGACACACTATGGCTGCTTAACGGGAAAGGTGAGGTGGGGTGATGCATAAAACAAGGGTTTGAAATTAGCTCAGAGACCGCTCCATAAGGCAAATATGTAATAGGCAAGGCCTACTCCCTGCTCAGTGAACTGGACTCAACACACCCTAGTCACCACACAAGAATATATCTGATTAGTAAGAATCTGAAAACCTATGTATCGATATCTCTCTGCAAGTGAATCAAGAGGGTGTAAAGCGGCATCAACACAGCAGGGAAAAGCAGCCAAGCCCGATTCTAAACATAAATTACTTTAAAAAACCCACAAAACAAAGACAGTTAAAGAGAGAGAAATTCTTACAAAATCCATTCAGGGTCTATGATGCAACCTGGATTGACCATATCTACACCCACAGCTGGATGAGACATAAGGCTGGACACTCTTGGGGCTGAGAGGATTGCTGAGGTTGGGTGAGCAAACCCAGATACTTTAAAGTAACACTGCTGGGAACACACCCCATGGGTCTCAAATCTCCAGGTACAAGGGCATCTTCCTACATCAAAACATGCATGGGAAACCCAGAAGATGGTATGCCATGAGATCGGGAAAGGTTTCTAAAACGCACCTCATTTCTCCTCTCCTTGTGCTCGGGTTCGCCATTCCAGCCGCTTGACTAACCATCTCCCTACTTGGAGAATCAGCACCTTTAACCTCCTGATTGTACAGGTTGCAATTTGTCCTGAGGATGAACGGGAAGACGCGGAACCAACGAGAGACGAGCCCTAGGTGTTGGGACAGGCATAGGTCACTCCATTTTCCCATCAGGAAGAAGAATGAACCACAGGCTCAGCCTGCCCCCCAGAACCAAAATAGGGCCTGAAGCAATCCTGCGCTTTTGCGGCCAGCTCCCAAAAAAGCGAGGAGACAAATGGAGCTCAGGGGCACTGCAATTCACAAACGTGCAGAGTTATAAATGAGAACTCTCGTTCCACAAATATATTGAGGGAAAGCAACGAAGAGGATTTGAAAGCAAGGCAGATTTGCAGGAAACAGATTTCAGGAGGTAGATTCGACTCGCCTTTAAATCACATGAAAAGCGGCAAAACGTTGACAATGATGCCCTTGGCCAAAAAGGGCGTATGCGTTTTTTCCTGAATATATTCAGGAAAAAACGCATACGCCCTTTTTGGCCAACCAAGCAAGCCGGAAGGGCAAATCAGCGCTACAAAGAAGTCTCGCTTGCCCTCGGTCAAAAGGGCCATGCTGAACAAAGTGTAAAAACGAGAAAAGCAGGACAGGCCATGGAGACATGGGAGCCTTGCTACGCTGATGGGCGGGATGTAAATTGCCAACAGGCACTCTGGAGAAGAGTACGGTGTGTCCTGAAACAAGTAATAAACACAGCGTAGAGAGCATAGGGCACTTCCACTCATGGGCGTATAAATTGGGAAACCTAAAAATCAACAAGACACAGGCACCCTAAAGTTTACGGCTGCTCTGTTTCCAAGAATCTCCGCTTCGGTACACCTTCAATATCCCAGGAAAGAGAAAAATGGATAAGGAAATGGTGGTACTTGGCACAATGGAATATCACTCAGCCATGAAATCAATCTCATAAGGCTACTTAGCAGCATGATGAGTGGATTTAGGTACGATGATTCTAAGTGAAATAAGTGACACAGAAAAAGGCACTTATCCTAAGATATCGCTTATAGAGGGAATGTCAAAATCGCTACACTTGAACTGAATTACAAAACAGAACAGAGGCACAACTTTAGAAGACACACTATGGCTGCTTAACCGGAAAGGTGAGGTGGGGTGATGCATAAAACAAGGGTTTGAAATTAGCTCAGACACCGCTCCATAAGCCAAATATGTAATAGACAAGGCCTACTCCCTGCTCAGTGAACTGGACTCAACACCCCCTAGTCACCGCACAAGAATATATCTGACTAGTAAGAATCTGAAAACCTATGTATCGATATCTCTCTGCAAGTGAATCAAGAGGGTGTAAAGCGGCATCAACACAGCAGGGAAAAGCAGCCAAGCCCCATTCTAAACGTAAATTACTTTAAAAAACCCAAAAAACAAAGACAGTTAAAGAGAGAGAAATTCTTACAAAATCCATTCAGGGTCTATGATGCAACCTGGATTGACCATATCTAGACCCACAGCTGGATGAGACATAAGGCTGGACACTCTTGGGGCTGAGAGGATTGGTGAGGTTGGGTGAGCAAACCCAGATACTTTAAAGTAACACTGCTGGGAACACACCCCATGGGTCTCAAATCTCCAGGTACAAGGGCATCTTCCTACATCAAAACATGCATGGGAAACCCAGAAGATGGTATGCCGTGAGATCGGGAAAGGTTTCTAAAACGCACCTCATTTCTCCTCTCCTTGTGCTCGGGTTCGCCATTCCAGCCGCTTGATTAACCATCTCCCTACTTGGAGAATCAGCACCTTTAACCTCCTGTTTCTTCCAGGTTGCAATTTGTCCTGAAGATAAACGGGAAGACGGGGAACCAACGAGAGACTAGCCCTAGGTGTTGGGACAGGCACAGGTCACTCCATTTTCCCATCAGGAAGAAGAATGAACCACAGGCTCAGCCTGCCCCCCAGAACCAATATAGGGCCTGAAGCAATCCTGCGCTTTTGCGGCCAGCTCCCAAAAAAGCGAGGAGACAAATGGAGCTCAGGGGCACTGCAATTCACAAACGTGCAGAGTTATAAATGAGAACTCTCGTCCACAAATATATTGAGGGAAGGCAACGAAGAGGATTTGAAAGCAAGGCAGATTTGCAGGAAACAGATTTCAGGAGGTAGATTCGACTCGCCTTTAAAGCACATGAAAAGCGGCAAAACGTTGACAATGATGCCCTTGGCCAAAAAGGGCCTATGCGTTTTTTCCTGAATATATTCAGGAAAAAACGCATAGGCCCTTTTTGGCCAACCAAGCAAGCTGGAAGGGCAAATCAGCGCTACAAAGAAGTCTTGCTTGCCCTCGGTCAAAAGGGCCATGCTGAACAAAGTGTAAAAACCAGAAAAGCAGGACAGGCCATGGAGACATGGGAGCCTTGCTACGCTGATGGGCGGGATGTAAATTGCCAACAGGCACTCTGGAGAAGAGTACGGTGTGTCCTGAAACAAGTAATAAACACAGCGTAGAGAGCATAGGGCACTTCCACTCATGGGCGTATAAATTGGGAAAACTAAAAATCAACAAGACACAGGCACCCTAAAGTTTACGGCTGCTCTGTTTCCAAGAATCTCCGCTTCGGTACACCTTCAATATCCCAGGAAAGAGAAAAATGGATAAAGAAATGGTGGTACTTGGCACAATGGAATATCACTCAGCCATGAAATCAATGTCATAAGGCTAGTTAGCAGCATGATGAGTGGATTTAGGTACGATGATTCTAAGTGAAATAAGTCACACAGAAAAAGACACTTATCCTAAGATATCGCTTATAGAGGGAATGTCAAAATCGCTACACTTGAACTGAATTACAAAACAGAACAGAGGCACACCTTTAGAAGACACACTATGGCTGCTTAACCGGAAAGGTGAGGTGGGGTGATGCATAAAACAAGGGTTTGAAATTAGCTCAGACACCGCTCCATAAGCCAAATATGTACTAGACAAGGCCTACTCCCTGCTCAGTGAACTGGACTCAACACCCCCTAGTCACCGCACAAGAATATATCTGACTAGTATGAATCTGAAAACCTATGTATCGATATCTCTCTGCAAGTGAATCAAGAGGGTGTAAAGCGGCATCAACACAGCAGGGAAAAGCAGCCAAACCCCATTCTAAACATACATTACTTTCAAAAACCCACAAAGCAAAGACAGTGAAAGAGAGAGAAATTCTTACAAAATCCGTTCAGGGTATCTGATGCAACCTGGATTGACCATATCTAGACCCACAGCTGGATGAGACATAAGGCTGGACACTCTTGGGGCTGAGAGGATTGGTGTGGTTGGGTGAGCAAATGCAGATACTTTAAAGTAATACCGCGGGGTACCCACTCCATGGGTCTCAAATCTCCAGGTACAAGGGAATCTTCCTACATCAAAACATGCATGGGAAACCCAGAAGATGGTATGACGTGAGATCGGGAAAGGTTTCTAAAACGCACCTCATTTCTCCTCTCCTTGTGCTCGGGTTCGCCATTCCAGCCACTTCACTAACCATTTCCCTACTTGGAGAATCAGCACCTTTAACCTCCTGTTTCGTCCAGGTTGCAAATTGTCCTGAGGATGAACGGGAAGACGCGGAACCAATGAGAGACGAGCCCTAGGTGTTGGGACAGGCACAGGTCACTCCATTTTCCCATCAGGAAGAAGAATGAACCACAGGCTCAGCCTGCCCCCCAGAACCAAAATAGGGCCTGAAGCAATCCTGCGCTTTTGCGGCCAGCTCCCAAAAGAGCGAGGAGACAAATGGAGCTCAGGGGCACTGCGATTCACAAACGTGCAGAGTTATAAAAGAGAACTCTCGTCCACAAATATATTGAGGGAAGGCAACGAAGAGGATTTGAATGCAAGGCAGATTTGCAGGAAACAGATTTCAGGAGGTAGATTCGATTCGCCTTTAAAGCACATGAAAAGCGGCAAAACGTTGATTATGATGCCCTTGGCCAAAAAGGGCGTATGCGTTTTTTCCTGAATATATTCAGGAAAAAACGCATACGCCCTTTTTGGCCAACCAAGCAAGCCGGAAGGGCAAATCAGCGCTACAAAGAAGTCTCGCTTGCCCTCGGTCAAAAGGGCCATGCTGAACAAAGTGTAAAAACCAGAAAAGCAGGACAGGCCATGGAGACATGGGAGCCTTGCTACGCTGATGGGCGGGATGTAAATTGCCAACAGGCACTCTGGAGAAGAGTACGGTGTGTCCTGAAACAAGTAATAAACACAGCGTAGAGAGCATAGGGCACTTCCACTCATGGGCGTATAAATTGGGAAAACTAAAAATCAACAAGACACAGGCACCCTAAAGTTTACGGCTGCTCTGTTTCCAAGAACCTCCGCTTCGGTACACCTTCAATATCCCAGGAAAGAGAAAAATGGATAAAGAAATGGTGGTACTTGGCACAATGGAATATCACTCAGCCATGAAATCAATGTCATAAGGCTAGTTAGCAGCATGATGAGTGGATTTAGGTACGATGATTCTAAGTGAAATAAGTCACAGAGAAAAAGGCCCTTATCCTAAGATATCGCTTATAGAGCGAATGTCAAAATCGCTACACTTGAACTGAATTACAAAACAGAACAGAGTCACACCTTTAGAAGACACACTATGGCTGCTTAACGGGAAAGGTGAGGTGGGGTGATGCATAAAACAAGGGTTTGAAATTAGCTCAGAGACCGCTCCATAAGGCAAATATGTAATAGACAAGGCCTACTCCCTGCTCAGTGAACTGGACTCAACACCCCCTAGTCACCACACAAGAATATATCTGACTAGTAAGAATCTGAAAACCTATGTATCGATATCTCTCTGCAAGTGAATCAAGAGGGTGTAAAGCGGCATCAACATAGCAGGGAAAAGCAGCCAAGCCCGATTCTAAACATAAATTACTTTTAAAAACCCACAAAACAAAGACAGTTAAAGAGAGAGAAATTCTTACAAAATCCATTCAGGGTCTATGATGCAACCTGGATTGACCATATCTAGACCCACAGCTGGATGAGACATAAGGCTGGACACTCTTGGGGCTGAGAGGATTGGTGAGGTTGGGTGAGCAAACCCAGATACTTTAAAGTAACACTGCTGGGAACACACCCCATGGGTCTCAAATCTCCAGGTACAAGGGCATCTTCCTACATCAAAACATGCATGGGAAACCCAGAAGATGGTATGCCGTGAGATCGGGAAAGGTTTCTAAAACGCACCTCATTTCTCCTCTCCTTGTGCTCGGGTTCGCCATTCCAGCCGCTTGATTAACCATCTCCCTACTTGGAGAATCAGCACCTTTAACCTCCTGATTGTACAGGTTGCAATTTGTCCTGAGGATGAATGGGAAGACGCAGAACCAACGAGAGACGAGCCCTAGGTGTTGGGACAGGCATAGGTCACTCCATTTTCCCATCAGGAAGAAGAATGAACCACAGGCTCAGCCTGCCCCCCAGAACCAAAATAGGGCCTGAAGCAATCCTGCGCTTTTGCGGCCAGCTCCCAAAAAAGCGAGGAGACAAATGGAGCTCAGGGGCACTGCAATTCACAAACGTGCAGAGTTATAAATGAGAACTCTCGTCCACAAATATATTGAGGGAAGGCAACGAAGAGGATTTGAAAGCAAGGCAGATTTGCAGGAAACAGATTTCAGGAGGTAGATTCGACTCGCCTTTAAAGCACATGAAAAGCGGCAAAACGTTGACAATGATGTCCTTGGCCAAAAACGGCGTATGCGTTTTTTCCTGAATATATTCAGGAAAAAACGCATACGCCCTTTTTGGCCAACCAAGCAAGCCGAAGGGCAAATCAGCGCTACAAAGAAGTCTCGCTTGCCCTCGGTCAAAAGGGCCATGCTGAACAAAGTGTAAAAACCAGAAAAGCAGGACAGGCCATGGAGACATGGGAGCCTTGCTACGCTGATGGGCGGGATGTAAATTGCCAACAGGCACTCTGGAGAAGAGTACGGTGTGTCCTGAAACAAGTAATAAACACAGCGTAGAGAGTATAGGGCACTTCCACTCATGGGCGTATAAATTGGGAAAACTAAAAATCAACAAGACACAGGCACCCTAAAGTTTACGGCTGCTCTGTTTCCAAGAATCTCCTCTTTGTTACACCTTCAATATCCCAGAAAAGAGAAAAATGGATAAAGAAATGGTGGTACTTGGCACAATGGAATATCACTCAGCCATGAAATCAATCTCATAAGGCTACTTAGCAGCATGATGAGTGGATTTAGGTACGATGATTCTAAGTGAAATAAGTCACACAGAAAAAGACACTTATCCTAAGATATCGCTTATAGAGGGAATGTCAAAATCGCTACACATGAGCTGAATTACAAAACAAAACAGAGTCACACCTTTAGAAGACACATTATGGCTGCTTAACGGGAAAGGTGAGGTGGGGTGATGCATAAAACAAGGGTTTGAAATTAGCTCAGAGACCGCTCCATAAGCCAAATATGTAATAGACAAGGCCTACTCCCTGCTCAGTGAACTGGACTCAACACACCCTAGTCACCACACAAGAATATATCTGATTAGTAAGAATCTGAAAACCTATGTATCGATATCTCTCTGCAAGTGAATCAAGATGGTGTAAAGCAGCATCAACACAGCAGGGAAAAGCAGCCAAGCCCGATTCTAAACATAAATTACTTTAAAAAACCCACAAAACAAAGACAGTTAAAGAGAGAGAAATTCTTACAAAATCCATTCAGGGTCTATGATGCAACCTGGATTGACCATATCTACACCCACAGCTGGATGAGACATAAGGCTGGACACTCTTGGGGCTGAGAGGATTGGTGAGGTTGGGTGAGCAAACCCAGATACTTTAAAGTAACACTGCTGGGAACACACCCCATGGGTCTCAAATCTCCAGGTACAAGGGCATCTTCCTACATCAAAACATGCATGGGAAACCCAGAAGATGGTATGCCATGAGATCGGGAATGGTTTCTAAAACGCACCTCATTTCTCCTCTCCTTGTGCTCGGGTTCGCCATTCCAGCCGCTTGACTAACCATCTCCCTACTTGGAGAATCAGCACCTTTAACCTCCTGATTGTACAGGTTGCAATTTGTCCTGAGGATGAATGGGAAGATGCAGAACCAACGAGAGACGAGCCCTAGGTGTTGGGACAGGCATAGGTCACTCCATTTTCCCATCAGGAAGAAGAATGAACCACAGGCTCAGCCTGCCCCCCAGAACCAAAGTAGGGCCTGAAGCAATCCTGCGCTTTTGCGGCCAGCTCCCAAAAAAGCGAGGAGACAAATGGAGCTCAGGGGCACTGCAATTCACAAACGTGCAGAGTTATAAATGAGAACTCTCGTCCACAAATATATTGAGGGAAGGCAACGAAGAGGATTTGAAAGCAAGGCAGATTTGCAGGAAACAGATTTCAGGAGGTAGATTCGACTCGCCTTTAAAGCACATGAAAAGCGGCAAAACGTTGACAATGATGTCCATGGCCAAAAAGGGCGTATGCGTTTTTTCCTGAATATATTCAGGAAAAAACGCATACGCCCTTTTTGGCCAACCAAGCAAGCCGAAGGGCAAATCAGCGCTACAAAGAAGTCTCGCTTGCCCTCGGTCAAAAGGGCCATGCTGAACAAAGTGTAAAAACCAGAAAAGCAGGACAGGCCATGGAGACATGGGAGCCTTGCTACACTGATGGGCGGGATGTAAATTGCCAACAGGCACTCTGGAGGAGAGTACGGTGTGTCCTGAAACAAGTAATAAACACAGCGTAGAGAGCATAGGGCACTTCCACTCATGGGCGTATAAATTGGGAAAACTAAAAATCAACAAGACACAGGCACCCTAAAGTTTACGGCTGCTCTGTTTCCAAGAACCTCTGCTTCGGTACACCATCAATATCCCAGGAAAGAGAAAAATGGATAAAGAAATGGTGGTACTTGGCACAATGGAATATCACTCAGCCATGAAATCAATGTCATAAGGCTTGTTAGCAGCATGATGAGTGGATTTAGGTACGATGATTCTAAGTGAAATAAGTCACACAGAAAAAGCCCCTTATCCTAAGATATCGCTTATAGAGGGAATGTCAAAATCGCTACACTTGAACTGAATTACAAAACAGAACAGAGTCACACCTTTAGAAGACACACTATGGCTGCTTAACGGGAAAGGTGAGGTGGGGTGATGCATAAAACAAGGGTTTGAAATTAGCTCAGAGACCGCTCCATAAGGCAAATATGTAATAGGCAAGGCCTACTCCCTGCTCAGTGAACTGGACTCAACACACCCTAGTCACCACACAAGAATATATCTGATTAGTAAGAATCTGAAAACCTATGTATCGATATCTCTCTGCAAGTGAATCAAGAGGGTGTAAAGCGGCATCAACACAGCAGGGAAAAGCAGCCAAGCCCGATTCTAAACATAAATTACTTTAAAAAACCCACAAAACAAAGACAGTTAAAGAGAGAGAAATTCTTACAAAATCCATTCAGGGTCTATGATGCAACCTGGATTGACCATATCTACACCCACAGCTGGATGAGACATAAGGCTGGACACTCTTGGGGCTGAGAGGATTGCTGAGGTTGGGTGAGCAAACCCAGATACTTTAAAGTAACACTGCTGGGAACACACCCCATGGGTCTCAAATCTCCAGGTACAAGGGCATCTTCCTACATCAAAACATGCATGGGAAACCCAGAAGATGGTATGCCATGAGATCGGGAAAGGTTTCTAAAACGCACCTCATTTCTCCTCTCCTTGTGCTCGGGTTCGCCATTCCAGCTGCTTGACTAACCATCTCCCTACTTGGAGAATCAGCACCTTTAACCTCCTGATTGTACAGGTTGCAATTTGTCCTGAGGATGAACGGGAAGACGCGGAACCAACGAGAGACGAGCCCTAGGTGTTGGGACAGGCATAGGTCACTCCATTTTCCCATCAGGAAGAAGAATGAACCACAGGCTCAGCCTGCCCCCCAGAACCAAAATAGGGCCTGAAGCAATCCTGCGCTTTTGCGGCCAGCTCCCAAAAAAGCGAGGAGACAAATGGAGCTCAGGGGCACTGCAATTCACAAACGTGCAGAGTTATAAATGAGAACTCTCGTTCCACAAATATATTGAGGGAAAGCAACGAAGAGGATTTGAAAGCAAGGCAGATTTGCAGGAAACAGATTTCAGGAGGTAGATTCGACTCGCCTTTAAATCACATGAAAAGCGGCAAAACGTTGACAATGATGCCCTTGGCCAAAAAGGGCGTATGCGTTTTTTCCTGAATATATTCAGGAAAAAACGCATACGCCCTTTTTGGCCAACCAAGCAAGCCGGAAGTGCAAATCAGCGCTACAAAGAAGTCTCGCTTGCCCTCGGTCAAAAGGGCCATGCTGAACAAAGTGTAAAAACGAGAAAAGCAGGACAGGCCATGGAGACATGGGAGCCTTGCTACGCTGATGGGCGGGATGTAAATTGCCAACAGGCACTCTGGAGAAGAGTACGGTGTGTCCTGAAACAAGTAATAAACACAGCGTAGAGAGCATAGGGCACTTCCACTCATGGGCGTATAAATTGGGAAACCTAAAAATCAACAAGACACAGGCACCCTAAAGTTTACGGCTGCTCTGTTTCCAAGAATCTCCGCTTCGGTACACCTTCAATATCCCAGGAAAGAGAAAAATGGATAAAGAAATGGTGGTACTTGGCACAATGGAATATCACTCAGCCATGAAATCAATCTCATAAGGCTACTTAGCAGCATGATGAGTGGATTTAGGTACGATGATTCTAAGTGAAATAAGTGACACAGAAAAAGGCACTTATCCTAAGATATCGCTTATAGAGGGAATGTCAAAATCGCTACACTTGAACTGAATTACAAAACAGAACAGAGGCACAACTTTAGAAGACACACTATGGCTGCTTAACCGGAAAGGTGAGGTGGGGTGATGCATAAAACAAGGGTTTGAAATTAGCTCAGACACCGCTCCATAAGCCAAATATGTAATAGACAAGGCCTACTCCCTGCTCAGTGAACTGGACTCAACACCCCCTAGTCACCGCACAAGAATATATCTGACTAGTAAGAATCTGAAAACCTATGTATCGATATCTCTCTGCAAGTGAATCAAGAGGGTGTAAAGCGGCATCAACACAGCAGGGAAAAGCAGCCAAGCCCCATTCTAAACGTAAATTACTTTAAAAAACCCAAAAAACAAAGACAGTTAAAGAGAGAGAAATTCTTACAAAATCCATTCAGGGTCTATGATGCAACCTGGATTGACCATATCTAGACCCACAGCTGGATGAGACATAAGGCTGGACACTCTTGGGGCTGAGAGGATTGGTGAGGTTGGGTGAGCAAACCCAGATACTTTAAAGTAACACTGCTGGGAACACACCCCATGGGTCTCAAATCTCCAGGTACAAGGGCATCTTCCTACATCAAAACATGCATGGGAAACCCAGAAGATGGTATGCCGTGAGATCGGGAAAGCTTTCTAAAACGCACCTCATTTCTCCTCTCCTTGTGCTCGGGTTCGCCATTCCAGCCGCTTGATTAACCATCTCCCTACTTGGAGAATCAGCACCTTTAACCTCCTGTTTCTTCCAGGTTGCAATTTGTCCTGAAGATAAACGGGAAGACGGGGAACCAACGAGAGACTAGCCCTAGGTGTTGGGACAGGCACAGGTCACTCCATTTTCCCATCAGGAAGAAGAATGGACCACAGGCTCAGCCTGCCCCCCAGAACCAATATAGGGCCTGAAGCAATCCTGCGCTTTTGCGGCCAGCTCCCAAAAAAGCGAGGAGACAAATGGAGCTCAGGGGCACTGCAATTCACAAACGTGCAGAGTTATAAATGAGAACTCTCGTCCACAAATATATTGAGGGAAGGCAACGAAGAGGATTTGAAAGCAAGGCAGATTTGCAGGAAACAGATTTCAGGAGGTAGATTCGACTCGCCTTTAAAGCACATGAAAAGCGGCAAAACGTTGACAATGATGCCCTTGGCCAAAAAGGGCCTATGCGTTTTTTCCTGAATATATTCAGGAAAAAACGCATAGGCCCTTTTTGGCCAACCAAGCAAGCTGGAAGGGCAAATCAGCGCTACAAAGAAGTCTTGCTTGCCCTCGGTCAAAAGGGCCATGCTGAACAAAGTGTAAAAACCAGAAAAGCAGGACAGGCCATGGAGACATGGGAGCCTTGCTACGCTGATGGGCGGGATGTAAATTGCCAACAGGCACTCTGGAGAAGAGTACGGTGTGTCCTGAAACAAGTAATAAACACAGCGTAGAGAGCATAGGGCACTTCCACTCATGGGCGTATAAATTGGGAAAACTAAAAATCAACAAGACACAGGCACCCTAAAGTTTACGGCTGCTCTGTTGCCAAGAATCTCCGCTTCGGTACACCTTCAATATCCCAGGAAAGAGAAAAATGGATAAAGAAATGGTGGTACTTGGCACAATGGAATATCACTCAGCCATGAAATCAATGTCATAAGGCTAGTTAGCAGCATGATGAGTGGATTTAGGTACGATGATTCTAAGTGAAATATGTCACACAGAAAAAGACACTTATCCTAAGATATCGCTTATAGAGGGAATGTCAAAATCGCTACACTTGAACTGAATTACAAAACAGAACAGAGGCACACCTTTAGAAGACACACTATGGCTGCTTAACCGGAAAGGTGAGGTGGGGTGATGCATAAAACAAGGGTTTGAAATTAGCTCAGACACCGCTCCATAAGCCAAATATGTACTAGACAAGGCCTACTCCCTGCTCAGTGAACTGGACTCAACACCCCCTAGTCACCGCACAAGAATATATCTGACTAGTATGAATCTGAAAACCTATGTATCGATATCTCTCTGCAAGTGAATCAAGAGGGTGTAAAGCGGCATCAACACAGCAGGGAAAAGCAGCCAAACCCCATTCTAAACATACATTACTTTCAAAAACCCACAAAGCAAAGACAGTGAAAGAGAGAGAAATTCTTACAAAATCCGTTCAGGGTATCTGATGCAACCTGGATTGACCATATCTAGACCCACAGCTGGATGAGACATAAGGCTGGACACTCTTGGGGCTGAGAGGATTGGTGTGGTTGGGTGAGCAAATGCAGATACTTTAAAGTAATACCGCGGGGTACCCACTCCATGGGTCTCAAATCTCCAGGTACAAGGGAATCTTCCTACATCAAAACATGCATGGGAAACCCAGAAGATGGTATGCCGTGAGATCGGGAAAGGTTTCTAAAACGCACCTCATTTCTCCTCTCCTTGTGCTCGGGTTCGCCATTCCAGCCACTTCACTAACCATTTCCCTACTTGGAGAATCAGCACCTTTAACCTCCTGTTTCGTCCAGGTTGCAAATTGTCCTGAGGATGAACGGGAAGACGCGGAACCAATGAGAGACGAGCCCTAGGTGTTGGGACAGGCACAGGTCACTCCATTTTCCCATCAGGAAGAAGAATGAACCACAGGCTCAGCCTGCCCCCCAGAACCAAAATAGGGCCTGAAGCAATCCTGCGCTTTTGCGGCCAGCTCCCAAAAGAGCGAGGAGACAAATGGAGCTCAGGGGCACTGCGATTCACAAACGTGCAGAGTTATAAAAGAGAACTCTCGTCCACAAATATATTGAGGGAAGGCAACGAAGAGGATTTGAATGCAAGGCAGATTTGCAGGAAACAGATTTCAGGAGGTAGATTCGATTCGCCTTTAAAGCACATGAAAAGCGGCAAAACGTTGATTATGATGCCCTTGGCCAAAAAGGGCGTATGCGTTTTTTCCTGAATATATTCAGGAAAAAACGCATACGCCCTTTTTGGCCAACCAAGCAAGCCGGAAGGGCAAATCAGCGCTACAAAGAAGTCTCGCTTGCCCTCGGTCAAAAGGGCCATGCTGAACAAACTGTAAAAACCAGAAAAGCAGGACAGGCCATGGAGACATGGGAGCCTTGCTACGCTGATGGGCGGGATGTAAATTGCCAACAGGCACTCTGGAGAAGAGTACGGTGTGTCCTGAAACAAGTAATAAACACAGCGTAGAGAGCATAGGGCACTTCCACTCATGGGCGTATAAATTGGGAAAACTAAAAATCAACAAGACACAGGCACCCTAAAGTTTACGGCTGCTCTGTTTCCAAGAACCTCCGCTTCGGTACACCTTCAATATCCCAGGAAAGAGAAAAATGGATAAAGAAATGGTGGTACTTGGCACAATGGAATATCACTCAGCCATGAAATCAATGTCATAAGGCTAGTTAGCAGCATGATGAGTGAATTTAGGTACGATGATTCTAAGTGAAATAAGTCACAGAGAAAAAGGCCCTTATCCTAAGATATCGCTTATAGAGCGAATGTCAAAATCGCTACACTTGAACTGAATTACAAAACAGAACAGAGTCACACCTTTAGAAGACACACTATGGCTGCTTAACGGGAAAGGTGAGGTGGGGTGATGCATAAAACAAGGGTTTGAAATTAGCTCAGAGACCGCTCCATAAGGCAAATATGTAATAGACAAGGCCTACTCCCTGCTCAGTGAACTGGACTCAACACCCCCTAGTCACCACACAAGAATATATCTGACTAGTAAGAATCTGAAAACCTATGTATCGATATCTCTCTGCAAGTGAATCAAGAGGGTGTAAAGCGGCATCAACATAGCAGGGAAAAGCAGCCAAGCCCGATTCTAAACATAAATTACTTTTAAAAACCCACAAAACAAAGACAGTTAAAGAGAGAGAAATTCTTACAAAATCCATTCAGGGTCTATGATGCAACCTGGATTGACCATATCTAGACCCACAGCTGGATGAGACATAAGGCTGGACACTCTTGGGGCTGAGAGGATTGGTGAGGTTGGGTGAGCAAACCCAGATACTTTAAAGTAACACTGCTGGGAACACACCCCATGGGTCTCAAATCTCCAGGTACAAGGGCATCTTCCTACATCAAAACATGCATGGGAAACCCAGAAGATGGTATGCCGTGAGATCGGGAAAGCTTTCTAAAACGCACCTCATTTCTCCTCTCCTTGTGCTCGGGTTCGCCATTCCAGCCGCTTGATTAACCATCTCCCTACTTGGAGAATCAGCACCTTTAACCTCCTGTTTCTTCCAGGTTGCAATTTGTCCTGAAGATAAACGGGAAGACGGGGAACCAACGAGAGACTAGCCCTAGGTGTTGGGACAGGCACAGGTCACTCCATTTTCCCATCAGGAAGAAGAATGAACCACAGGCTCAGCCTGCCCCCCAGAACCAATATAGGGCCTGAAGCAATCCTGCGCTTTTGCGGCCAGCTCCCAAAAAAGCGAGGAGACAAATGGAGCTCAGGGGCACTGCAATTCACAAACGTGCAGAGTTATAAATGAGAACTCTCGTCCACAAATATATTGAGGGAAGGCAACGAAGAGGATTTGAAAGCAAGGCAGATTTGCAGGAAACAGATTTCAGGAGGTAGATTCGACTCGCCTTTAAAGCACATGAAAAGCGGCAAAACGTTGACAATGATGCCCTTGGCCAAAAAGGGCGTATGCGTTTTTTCCTGAATATATTCAGGAAAAAACGCATACGCCCTTTTTGGCCAATCAAGCAAGCTGGAAGGGCAAATCAGCGCTACAAAGAAGTCTTGCTTGCCCTCGGTCAAAAGGGCCATGCTGAACAAAGTGTAAAAACCAGAAAAGCAGGACAGGCCATGGAGACATGGGAGCCTTGCTACGCTGATGGGCGGGATGTAAATTGCCAACAGGCACTCTGGAGAAGAGTACGGTGTGTCCTGAAACAAGTAATAAACACAGCGTAGAGAGCATAGGGCACTTCCACTCATGGGCGTATAAATTGGGAAAACTAAAAATCAACAAGACACAGGCACCCTAAAGTTTACGGCTGCTCTGTTTCCAAGAATCTCCGCTTCGGTACACCTTCAATATCCCAGGAAAGAGAAAAATGGATAAAGAAATGGTGGTACTTGGCACAATGGAATATCACTCAGCCATGAAATCAATGTCATAAGGCTAGTTAGCAGCATGATGAGTGGATTTAGGTACGATGATTCTAAGTGAAATAAGTCACACAGAAAAAGACACTTATCCTAAGATATCGCTTATAGAGGGAATGTCAAAATCGCTACACTTGAACTGAATTACAAAACAGAACAGAGGCACACCTTTAGAAGACACACTATGGCTGCTTAACCGGAAAGGTGAGGTGGGGTGATGCATAAAACAAGGGTTTGAAATTAGCTCAGACACCGCTCCATAAGCCAAATATGTACTAGACAAGGCCTACTCCCTGCTCAGTGAACTGGACTCAACACCCCCTAGTCACCGCACAAGAATATATCTGACTAGTATGAATCTGAAAACCTGTGTATCGATATCTCTCTGCAAGTGAATCAAGAGGGTGTAAAGCGGCATCAACACAGCAGGGAAAAGCAGCCAAACCCCATTCTAAACATACATTACTTTCAAAAACCCACAAAGCAAAGACAGTGAAAGAGAGAGAAATTCTTACAAAATCCGTTCAGGGTATCTGATGCAACCTGGATTGACCATATCTAGACCCACAGCTGGATGAGACATAAGGCTGGACACTCTTGGGGCTGAGAGGATTGGTGTGGTTGGGTGAGCAAATGCAGATACTTTAAAGTAATACCGCGGGGTACCCACTCCATGGGTCTCAAATCTCCAGGTACAAGGGAATCTTCCTACATCAAAACATGCATGGGAAACCCAGAAGATGGTATGCCGTGAGATCGGGAAAGGTTTCTAAAACGCACCTCATTTCTCCTCTCCTTGTGCTCGGGTTCGCCATTCCAGCCACTTCACTAACCATTTCCCTACTTGGAGAATCAGCACCTTTAACCTCCTGTTTCGTCCAGGTTGCAAATTGTCCTGAGGATGAACGGGAAGACGCGGAACCAATGAGAGACGAGCCCTAGGTGTTGGGACAGGCACAGGTCACTCCATTTTCCCATCAGGAAGAAGAATGAACCACAGGCTCAGCCTGCCCCCCAGAACCAAAATAGGGCCTGAAGCAATCCTGCGCTTTTGCGGCCAGCTCCCAAAAGAGCGAGGAGACAAATGGAGCTCAGGGGCACTGCGATTCACAAACGTGCAGAGATATAAAAGAGAACTCTCGTCCACAAATATATTGAGGGAAGGCAACGAAGAGGATTTGAAAGCAAGGCAGATTTGCAGGAAACAGATTTCAGGAGGTAGATTCGACTCGCGTTTAAAGCACATGAAAAGCGGCAAAACGGTGACAATGATGCCCTTGGCCAAAAAGGGCGTATGCGTTTTTTCCTGAATATATTCAGGAAAAAACGCATACGCCCTTTTTGGCCAACCAAGCAAGCCGGAAGGGCAAATCAGCGCTACAAAGAAGTCTCGCTTGCCCTCGGTCAAAAGGGCCATGCTGAACAAACTGTAAAAACCAGAAAAGCAGGACAGGCCATGGAGACATGGGAGCCTTGCTACGCTGATGGGCGGGATGTAAATTGCCAACAGGCACTCTGGAGAAGAGTACGGTGTGTCCTGAAACAAGTAATAAACACAGCGTAGAGAGCATAGGGCACTTCCACTCATGGGCGTATAAATTGGGAAAACTAAAAATCAACAAGACACAGGCACCCTAAAGTTTACGGCTGCTCTGTTTCCAAGAACCTCCGCTTCGGTACACCTTCAATATCCCAGGAAAGAGAAAAATGGATAAAGAAATGGTGGTACTTGGCACAATGGAATATCACTCAGCCATGAAATCAATGTCATAAGGCTAGTTAGCAGCATGATGAGTGGATTTAGGTACGATGATTCTAAGTGAAATAAGTCACAGAGTAAAAGGCCCTTATCCTAAGATATCGCTTATAGAGCGAATGTCAAAATCGCTACACTTGAACTGAATTACAAAACAGAACACAGTCACACCTTTAGAAGACACACTATGGCTGCTTAACGGGAAAGGTGAGGTGGGGTGATGCATAAAACAAGGGTTTGAAATTAGCTCAGAGACCGCTCCATAAGGCAAATATGTAATAGACAAGGCCTACTCCCTGCTCAGTGAACTGGACTCAACACCCCCTAGTCACCACACAAGAATATATCTGACTAGTAAGAATCTGAAAACCTATGTATCGATATCTCTCTGCAAGTGAATCAAGAGGGTGTAAAGCGGCATCAACATAGCAGGGAAAAGCAGCCAAGCCCGATTCTAAACATAAATTACTTTTAAAAACCCACAAAACAAAGACAGTTAAAGAGAGAGAAATTCTTACAAAATCCATTCAGGGTCTATGATGCAACCTGGATTGACCATATCTAGACCCACAGCTGGATGAGACATAAGGCTGGACACTCTTGGGGCTGAGAGGATTGGTGAGGTTGGGTGAGCAAACCCAGATACTTTAATGTAACACCGCGGGGTACACACCCCATGGGTCTCAAATCTCCAGGTACAAGGGCATCTTCCTACATCCAAACATGCATGTGAAACCCAGAAGATGGTATGCCGTGAGATCGGGAAAGGTTTCTAAAACGCACCTCATTTCTCCTCTCCTTGTGCTCGGGTTCGCCATTCCAGCCACTTGACTAACCATCTCCCTAATTGGAGAATCAGCACCTTTAACCTCCTCTTTCGTCCAGGTTGCAATTTGTCCTGAGGATGAAGGGGAAGACGGGGAAACAACGAGAGACTAGCCCTAGGTGTTGGGACAGGCACAGGTTACTCCATTTTCCCATCAGGAAGAAGAATGAACCACAGGCTCAGCCTGCCCCCCAGAACCAATATAGGGCCTGAAGCAATCCTGCGCTTTTGCGGCCAGCTCCCAAAAAAGCGAGGAGACAAATGGAGCTCAGGGGCACTGCAATTCACAAACGTGCAGAGTTATAAATGAGAACTCTCGTCCACAAATATATTGAGGGAAGGCAACGAAGAGGATTTGAAAGCAAGGCAGATTTGCAGGAAACAGATTTCAGGAGGTAGATTCGACTCGCCTTTAAAGCACATGAAAAGCGGCAAAACGTTGACAATGATGCCCTTGGCCAAAAAGGGCGTATGCGTTTTTTCCTGAATATATTCAGGAAAAAACGCATACGCCCTTTTTGGCCAATCAAGCAAGCTGGAAGGGCAAATCAGCGCTACAAAGAAGTCTTGCTTGCCCTCGGTCAAAAGGGCCATGCTGAACAAAGTGTAAAAACCAGAAAAGCAGGACAGGCCATGGAGACATGGGAGCCTTGCTACGCTGATGGGCGGGATGTAAATTGCCAACAGGCACTCTGGAGAAGAGTACGGTGTGTCCTGAAACACGTAATAAACACAGCGTAGAGAGCATAGGGCACTTCCACTCATGGGCGTATAAATTGGGAAAACTAAAAATCAACAAGACACAGGCACCCTAAAGTTTACGGCTGCTCTGTTTCCAAGAATCTCCGCTTCGGTACACCTTCAATATCCCAGGAAAGAGAAAAATGGATAAAGAAATGGTGGTACTTGGCACAATGGAATATCACTCAGCCATGAAATCAATGTCATAAGGCTAGTTAGCAGCATGATGAGTGGATTTAGGTACGATGATTCTAAGTGAAATAAGTCACACAGAAAAAGACACTTATCCTAAGATATCGCTTATAGAGGGAATGTCAAAATCGCTACACTTGAACTGAATTACAAAACAGAACAGAGGCACACCTTTAGAAGACACACTATGGCTGCTTAACCGGAAAGGTGAGGTGGGGTGATGCATAAAACAAGGGTTTGAAATTAGCTCAGACACCGCTCCATAAGCCAAATATGTACTAGACAAGGCCTACTCCCTGCTCAGTGAACTGGACTCAACACCCCCTAGTCACCGCACAAGAATATATCTGACTAGTATGAATCTGAAAACCTGTGTATCGATATCTCTCTGCAAGTGAATCAAGAGGGTGTAAAGCGGCATCAACACAGCAGGGAAAAGCAGCCAAACCCCATTCTAAACATACATTACTTTCAAAAACCCACAAAGCAAAGACAGTGAAAGAGAGAGAAATTCTTACAAAATCCGTTCAGGGTATCTGATGCAACCTGGATTGACCATATCTAGACCCACAGCTGGATGAGACATAAGGCTGGACACTCTTGGGGCTGAGAGGATTGGTGTGGTTGGGTGAGCAAATGCAGATACTTTAAAGTAATACCGCGGGGTACCCACTCCATGGGTCTCAAATCTCCAGGTACAAGGGAATCTTCCTACATCAAAACATGCATGGGAAACCCAGAAGATGGTATGCCGTGAGATCGGGAAAGGTTTCTAAAACGCACCTCATTTCTCCTCTCCTTGTGCTCGGGTTCGCCATTCCAGCCACTTCACTAACCATTTCCCTACTTGGAGAATCAGCACCTTTAACCTCCTGTTTCGTCCAGGTTGCAAATTGTCCTGAGGATGAACGGGAAGACGCGGAACCAATGAGAGACGAGCCCTAGGTGTTGGGACAGGCACAGGTCACTCCATTTTCCCATCAGGAAGAAGAATGAACCACAGGCTCAGCCTGCCCCCCAGAACCAAAATAGGGCCTGAAGCAATCCTGCGCTTTTGCGGCCAGCTCCCAAAAGAGCGAGGAGACAAATGGAGCTCAGGGGCACTGCGATTCACAAACGTGCAGAGATATAAAAGAGAACTCTCGTCCACAAATATATTGAGGGAAGGCAACGAAGAGGATTTGAAAGCAAGGCAGATTTGCAGGAAACAGATTTCAGGAGGTAGATTCGACTCGCGTTTAAAGCACATGAAAAGCGGCAAAACGGTGACAATGATGCCCTTGGCCAAAAAGGGCGTATGCGTTTTTTCCTGAATATATTCAGGAAAAAACGCATACGCCCTTTTTGGCCAACCAAGCAAGCTGGAAGGGCAAATCAGCGCTACAAAGAAGTCTCGCTTGCCCTCGGTCAAAAGGGCCATGCTGAACAAACTGTAAAAACCAGAAAAGCAGGACAGGCCATGGAGACATGGGAGCCTTGCTACGCTGATGGGCGGGATGTAAATTGCCAACAGGCACTCTGGAGAAGAGTACGGTGTGTCCTGAAACAAGTAATAAACACAGCGTAGAGAGCATAGGGCACTTCCACTCATGGGCGTATAAATTGGGAAAACTAAAAATCAACAAGACACAGGCACCCTAAAGTTTACGGCTGCTCTGTTTCCAAGAACCTCCGCTTCGGTACACCTTCAATATCCCAGGAAAGAGAAAAATGGATAAAGAAATGGTGGTACTTGGCACAATGGAATATCACTCAGCCATGAAATCAATGTCATAAGGCTAGTTAGCAGCATGATGAGTGGATTTAGGTACGATGATTCTAAGTGAAATAAGTCACAGAGTAAAAGGCCCTTATCCTAAGATATCGCTTATAGAGCGAATGTCAAAATCGCTACACTTGAACTGAATTACAAAACAGAACAGAGTCACACCTTTAGAAGACACACTATGGCTGCTTAACGGGAAAGGTGAGGTGGGGTGATGCATAAAACAAGGGTTTGAAATTAGCTCAGAGACCGCTCCATAAGGCAAATATGTAATAGACAAGGCCTACTCCCTGCTCAGTGAACTGGACTCAACACCCCCTAGTCACCACACAAGAATATATCTGACTAGTAAGAATCTGAAAACCTATGTATCGATATCTCTCTGCAAGTGAATCAAGAGGGTGTAAAGCGGCATCAACACAGCAGGGAAAAGCAGCCAAGCCCGATTCTAAACATAAATTACTTTTAAAAACCCACAAAACAAAGACAGTTAAAGAGAGAGAAATTCTTACAAAATCCATTCAGGGTCTATGATGCAACCTGGATTGACCATATCTAGACCCACAGCTGGATGAGACATAAGGCTGGACACTCTTGGGGCTGAGAGGATTGGTGAGGTTGGGTGAGCAAACCCAGATACTTTAATGTAACACCGCGGGGTACACACCCCATGGGTCTCAAATCTCCAGGTACAAGGGCATCTTCCTACATCCAAACATGCATGGGAAACCCAGAAGATGGTATGCCATGAGATCGGGAAAGGTTTCTAAAACGCACCTCATTTCTCCTCTCCTTGTGCTCGGGTTCGCCATTCCAGCCGCTTGACTAACCATCTCCCTACTTGGAGAATCAGCACCTTTAACCTCCTGATTGTACAGGTTGCAATTTGTCCTGAGGATGAACGGGAAGACGCGGAACCAACGAGAGACGAGCCGTAGGTGTTGGGACAGGCATAGGTCACTCCATTTTCCCATCAGGAAGAAGAATGAACCACAGGCTCAGCCTGCCCCCCAGAACCAAAATAGGGCCTGAAGCAATCCTGCGCTTTTGCGGCCAGCTCCCAAAAAAGCGAGGAGACAAATGGAGCTCAGGGGCACTGCAATTCACAAACGTGCAGAGTTATAAATGAGAACTCTCGTCCACAAATATATTGAGGGAAGGCAACGAAGAGGATTTGAAAGCAAGGCAGATGTGCAGGAAACAGATTTCAGGAGGTAGATTCGACTCGCCTTTAAAGCACATGAAAAGCGGCAAAACGTTGACAATGATGCCCTTGGCCAAAAAGGGCGTATGCGTTTTTTCCTGAATATATTCAGGAAAAAACGCATACGCCCTTTTTGGCCAACCAAGCAAGCCGGAAGGGCAAATCAGCGCTACAAAGAAGTCTCGCTTGCCCTCGGTCAAAAGGGCCATGCTGAACAAAGTGTAAAAACCAGAAAAGCAGGACAGGCCATGGAGACATGGGAGCCTTGCTACGCTGATGGGCGGGATGTAAATTGCCAACAGGCACTCTGGAGAAGAGTACGGTGTGTCCTGAAACAAGTAATAAACACAGCGTAGAGAGCATAGGGCACTTCCACTCATGGGCGTATAAATTGGGAAAACTAAAAATCAACAAGACACAGGCACCCTAAAGTTTATGGCTGCTCTGTTTCCAGGAATCTCCGCTTCGGTACACCTTCAATATCCCAGGAAAGAGAAAAATGGATAAAGAAATGGTGGTACTTGGCACAATGGAATATCACTCAGCCATGAAATCAATCTCATAAGGCTACTTAGCAGCATGATGAGTGGATTTAGGTACGATGATTCTAAGTGAAATAAGTCACAAAGAAAAAGGCACTTATCCTAAGATATCGCTTTTAGGGGGAATGTCAAAATCGCTACACTTGAACTGAATTACAAAACAGAACAGAGTCACACCTTTAGAAGACACACTATGGCTGCTTAACGGGAAAGGTGAGGTGGGGTGATGCATAAAACAAGGGTTTGAAATTAGCTCAGAGACCGCTCCATAAGCCAAATATGTACTAGACAAGGCCTACTCCCTGCTCAGTGAACTGGACTCAACACACCCTAGTCACCACACAAGAATATATCTGACAAGTAAGAATCTGAAAACCTATGTATCGATATCTCTCTGCAAGTGAATCAAAAGGGTGTAAAGCGGCATCAACACAGCAGGGAAAAGCAGCCAAGCCCGATTCTAAACATACATTACTTTAAAAAACCCACAAAAGAAAGACAGTGAAAGAGAGAGAAATTCTTACAAAATCCGTTCAGGGTCTATGATGCAACCTGGATTGACCATATCTAGACCCACAGCTGGATGAGACATAAGGCTGGACACTCTTGGGGCTCAGAGGATTGGTGAGGTTGGGTGAGAAATGCAGATACTTCAAAGTAATACCGCGGGGTACCCACCCCATGGTTCTCAAATCTCCAGGTACAAGGGAATCTTCCTACATCAAAACATGCATGGGAAACCCAGAAGATGGTATGCTGTGAGATCGGGAAAGCTTTCTAAAACGCACCTCATTTCTCCTCTCCTTGTGCTCGGTTTCGCCATTCCAGCCACTTGACTAACCATCTCCCTACTTGGAGAATCAGCACCTTTAACCTCCTGATTGTACAGGTTGCAATTTGTCCTGAGGATGAACGGGAAGACGCGGAACCAACGAGAGACGAGCCCTAGGTGTTGGGACAGGCATAGGTCACTCCATTTTCCCATCAGGAAGAAGAATGAACCACAGGCTCAGCCTGCCCCCCAGAACCAAAGTAGGGCCGGAAGCAATCCTGCGCTTTTGCGGCCAGCTCCCAAAAAAGCGAGGAGACAAATGGAGCTCAGGGGCACTGCAATTCACAAACGTGCAGAGTTATAAATGAGAACTCTCGTCCACAAATATATTGAGGGAAGGCAACGAAGAGGATTTGAAAGCAAGGCAGATTTGCAGGAAACAGATTTCAGGAGGTAGATTCGACTCGCCTTTAAAGCACATGAAAAGCGGCAAAACGTTGACAATGATGCCCTTGGCCAAAAAGGGCGTATGCGTTTTTTCCTGAATATATTCAGGAAAAAACGCATACGCCCTTTTAGGCCAAGCAAGCAAGCCGGAAGGGCAAATCAGCGCTACAAAGAAGTCTCGCTTGCCCTCGGTCAAAAGGGCCATGCTGAACAAAGTGTAAAAACCAGAAAAGCAGGACAGGCCATGGAGACATGGGAGCCTTGCTACGCTGATGGGCGGGATGTAAATTGCCAACAGGCACTCTGGAGAACAGTACGGTGTGTCCTGAAACAAGTAATAAACACAGCGTAGAGAGCATAGGGCACTTCCACTCATGGGCGTATAAATTGGGAAAACTAAAAATCAACAAGACACAGGCACCCTAAAGTTTACGGCTGCTCTGTTTCCAAGAATCTCCGCTTCGGTACACCTTCAATATCCCAGGAAAGAGAAAAATGGATAAAGAAATGGTGGTACTTGGCACAATGGAATATCACTCAGCCATGAAATCAATGTCATAAGGCTACTTAGCAGCATGATGAGTGGATTTAGGTACGATGATTCTAAGTGAAATAAGTCACACAGAAAAAGGCACTTATCCTAAGATATCGCTTATAGAGGGAATGCCAAAATCGCTACACTTGAACTGAATTACAAAACAGAACAGAGGCACACCTTTAGAAGACACACTATGGCTACTTAACCGGAAAGGTGAGGTGGGGTGATGCATAAAACAAGGGTTTGAAATTAGCTCAGACACCGCTCCATAAGCCAAATATGTACTAGACAAGGCCTACTCCCTGCTCAGTGAACTGGACTCAACACCCCCTAGTCACCGCACAAGAATATATCTGACTAGTATGAATCTCAAAAACCTATGTATCGATATCTCTCTGCAAGTGAATCAAGAGGGTGTAAAGCGGCATAAAAACAGCAGGGAAAAGCAGCCAAACCCCATTCTAAACATACATTACTTTAAAAAACCCACAAAACAAAGACAGTGAAAGAGAGAGAAATTCTTACAAAATCCGTTCAGGGTCTCTGATGCAACCTGGATTGACCATATCTAGACCCACAGCTGGATGAGACATAAGGCTGGACACTCTTGGGGCTGAGAGGATTGGTGAGGTTGGGTGAGCAAATGCAGATACTTTAAAGTAATACCGCGGGGTACCCACCCCATGGGTCTCAAATCTCCAGGTACAAGGGAATCTTCCTACATCAAAACATGCATGGGAAACCCAGAAGATGGTATGCCGTGAGATCAGGAAAGGTTTCTAAAACGCACCTCATTTCTCCTCTCCTTGTGCTCGGGTTCGCCATTCCAGCCGCTTGACTAACCATCTCCCTACTTGGAGAATCAGCACCTTTAACCTCCTGTTTCGTCCAGGTTGCAATTTGTCCTGAGGATGAACGGGAAGACGGGGAACCAACGAGAGACGGGCCCTAGGTTTTGGGACAGGCACAGGTCACTCCATTTTCCCATCAGGAAGAAGAATGAACCACAGGCTCAGCCTGCCCCCCAGAACCAAAATAGGGCCTGAAGCAATCCTGCGCTTTTGCGGTCAGCTCCCAAAAAAGCGAGGAGACAAATGGATCTCACGGGCACTGCAATTCACAAACGTGCAGAGTTATAAATGAGAACTCTCGTCCACAAATATATTGAGGGGAGGCAACGAAGAGGATTTGAAAGCAAGGCAGATATGCAGGAAACAGATTTCAGGAGGTAGATTCGACTCGCCTTTAAAGCACATGAAAAGCGGCAAAACGTTGACAATGATGCCCTTGGCCAAAAAGGGCGTATGCGTTTTTTCCTGAATATATTCAGGAAAAAACGCATACGCCCTTTTTGGCCAACCAAGCAAGCCGGAAGGGCAAATCAGCGCTACAAAGAAGTCTCGCTTGCCCTCGGTCAAAAGGGCCATGCTGAACAAAGTGTAAAAACCAGAAAAGCAGGACAGGCCATGGAGACATGGGAGCCTTGCTACGCTGATGGGCGGGATGTAAATTGCCAACAGGCACTCTGGAGAAGGGTACGGTGTGTCCTGAAACAAGTAATAAACACAGCGTAGAGAGCATAGGGCACTTCCACTCATGGGCGTATAAATTGGGAAAACTAAAAATCAACAAGACACAGGCACCCTAAAGATTACGGCTGCTCTGTTTCCAAGAACCTCCGCTTCGGTACACCTTCAATATCCCAGGAAAGAGAAAAATGGATAAAGAAATGGTGGTACTTGGCACAATGGAATATCACTCAGCCATGAAATCAATGTCATAAGGCTAGTTAGCAGCATGATGAGTGGATTTAGTTACGATGATTCTAAGTGAAATAAGTCACACAGAAAAAGACACTTAACCTAAGATATTGCTTATAGAGGGAATGTCAAAATCGCTACACTTGAACTGAATTACAAAAGAGAACAGAGTCACACCTTTAGAAGACACACTATGGCTGCTTAACGGGAAAGGTGAGGTGGGGTGATGCATAAAACAAGGGTTTGAAATTAGCTCAGAGACCGCTCCATAAGCCAAATATGTAATAGACAAGGCCTACTCCCTGCTCAGTGAACTGGACTCAACACACCCTAGTCACCACACGAGAATATATCTGACTAGTAAGAATCTGAAAACCTATGTATCGATATCTCTCTGCAAGTGAATCAAGAGGGTGTAAAGCGGCATCAACACAGCAGGGAAAAGCAGCCAAGCCTGATTCTAAACATAAATTACTTTAAAAAACCCACAAAACAAAGACAGTGAAAGATAGAGAAATTCTTACAAAATCCGTTCAGTGTCTATGATGCAACCTGGATTGACCATATCTAGACCCACAGCTGGATGAGACATAAGGCTGGACACTCTTGGGGCTGAGAGGATTGGTGAGGTTGGGTGAGCAAACGCAGATACTTTAAAGTAACACTGCTGGGAACACACCCCATGGGTCTCAAATCTCCAGGTACAAGGGCATCTTCCTACATCAAAACATGCATGGGAAACCCAGAAGATGGTATGCCATGAGATCGGGAAAGGTTTCTAAAACGCACCTCATTTCTCCTCTCCTTGTGCTCGGGTTCGCCATTCCAGCCGCTTGACTAACCATCTCCCTACTTGGAGAATCAGCACCTTTAACCTCCTGATTGTACATGTTGCAATTTGTCCTGAGGATGAACGCGAAGACGCGGAACCAACGAGCGACGAGCCCTAGGTTTTGGGACAGGCATAGGTCACTCCATTTTCCCATCAGGAAGAAGAAAGAACCACAGGCTCAGCCTGCCCCCCAGAACCAATATAGGGCCTGAAGCAATCCTGTGCTTTTGCGGCCAGCTCCCAAAAAAGCGAGGAGACAAATAGAGCTCAGGGGCACTGCAATTCACAAACGTGCAGAGTTATAAATGAGAACTCTCGTCCACAAATATATTGAGGGAAGGCAACGAAGAGGATTTGAAAGCAAGGCAGATTTGCAGGAAACAGATTTCAGGAGGTAGATTCGACTCGCCTTTAAAGCACATGAAAAGCGGCAAAACGTTGACAATGATGCCCTTGGCCAAAAAGGGCGTATGCGTTTTTTCCTGAATATATTCAGGAAAAAACGCATACGCCCTTTTTGGCCAACCAAGCAAGCCAGAAGGGCAAATCAGCGCTACAAAGAAGTCTCGCTTGCCCTCGGTCAAAAGGGCCATGCTGAACAAACTGTAAAAACCAGAAAAGCAGGACAGGCCATGGAGACAGGGGAGCCTTGCTACGCTGATGGGCGGGATGTAAATTGCCAACAGGCACTCTGGAGAAGAGTACGGTGTGTCCTGAAACAAGTAATAAACACAGCGTAGAGAGCATAGGGCACTTCCACTCATGGGCGTATAAATTGGGAAAACTAAAAATCAAGAAGACACAGGCACCCTAAAGTTTATGGCTGCTCTGTTGCCAAGAACCTCCGCTTCGGTACACCTTCAATATCCCAGGAAAGAGAAAAATGGATAAAGAAATGGTGGTACTTGACACAATGGAATATCACTCAGCCATGAAATCAATGTCATAAGGCTAGTTAGCAGCATGATGAGTGAATTTAGGTACGATGATTCTAAGTGAAATAAGTCACACAGTAAAAGGCCCTTCTCCTAAGATATCGCTTATTGAGGGAATGTCAAAATCGTTACACTTGAACTGAATTACAAAAAGAACAGAGGCACACCTTTAGAAGACACACTATGGCTGCTTAACGGGAAAGGTGAGGTGGGGTGATGCATAAAAGAAGGGTTTGAAATTAGCTCAGACACCGCTCCATAAGCCAAATATGTAATAGACAAGGCCTACTCCCTGCTCAGTGTACTGGACTCAACACCCCCTAGTCACCGCACAAGAATATATCTGACTAGTATGAATCTGAAAACCTATGTATTGATATCTCTCTGCAAGTGAATCAAGAGGGTGTAAAGCGGCATAAACACAGCAGGGAAAAGCAGCCAAACTCCATTCTAAACATACATTACTTTAAAAAACCCACAAAGCAAAGACAGTGAAAGAGAGAGAAATTCTTACAAAATCCGTTCAGGGTCTCTGATGCAACCTGGATTGACCATATCTAGACCCACAGCTGGATGAGACATAAGGCTGGACACTCTTGGGGCTGAGAGGATTGGTGAGGTTGGGTGAGCAAATGCAGATACTTTAAAGTAATACCGCGGGGTACCCACCCCATGGGTCTCAAATCTCCAGGTACAAGGGCATCTTCCTACATCAAAACATGCATGGGAAACCCAGAAGATGGTATGCCGTGAGATCGGGAAAGGTTTCTAAAACGCACCTCATTTCTCCTCTCCTTGTGCTCGGGTTCGCCATTCCAGCCGCTTGACTAACCATCTCTCTACTTGGAGAATCAGCACCTTTAACCTCCTGATTTTACAGGTTGCAATTTGTCCTGAGGATGAATGGGAAGACGCAGAACCAACGAGAGACGAGCCCTAGGTGTTGTGACAGGCATAGGTCACTCCATTTTCCCATCAGGACGAAGAATGAACCACAGGCTCAGCCTGCCCCCCAGAACTAAAATAGGGCCTGAAGCAATCCTGCGCTTTTGCGGCCAGCTCCCTAAAAAGCGAGGAGACAAATGGAGCTCAGGGGCACTGCAATTCACAAACGTGCAGTGTTATAAATGAGAACTCTCGTGCACAAATATATTAAGGGAAGGCAACGAAGAGGATTTGAAAGCAAGGCAGATTTGCAGGAAACAGATTTCAGGAGGTAGATTCGACTCGCGTTTAAAGCACATGAAAAGCGGCAAAACGGTGACAATGATGCCCTTGGCCAAAAAGGGCGTATGCGTTTTTTCCTGAATATATTCAGGAAAAAACGCATACGCCCTTTTTGGCCAACCAAGCAAGCCGGAAGGGCAAATCAGCGCTACAAAGAAGTCTCGCTTGCCCTCGGTCAAAAGGGCCATGCTGAACAAAGTGTAAAAACCAGAAAAGCAGGACAGGCCATGGAGACATGGGAGCCTTGCTACGCTGATGGGCGGGATGTAAATTGCCAACAGGCACTCTGGAGAAGAGTACGGTGTGTCCTGAAACAAGTAATAAACACAGCGTTGAGAGCATAGGGCACTTCCACTCATGGGCATATAAATTGGGAAAACTAAAAATCAACAAGACACAGGCACCCTAAAGTTTACGGCTGCTCTGTTTCCAAGAACCTCCGCTTCGGTACACCTTCAATATCCCAAGAAAGAGAAAAATGGATAAAGAAATGGTGGTACTTGGCACAATGGAATATCACTCAGCCATGAAATCAATGTCATAAGGCTAGTTAGCAGCATGATGAGTGGATTTAGGTACGATGATTCTAAGTGAAATAAGTCACACAGAAAAAGACACTTATCCTAAGATATCGCTTTTAGGGGGAATGTCAAAATCGCTACACTTGAACTGAATTACAAAACAGAACAGAGTCACACCTTTAGAAGACACACTATGGCTGCTTAACTGGAAAGGTGAGGTGGGGTGATGCATAAAACAAGGGTTTGAAATTAGCTCAGAGACCGCTCCATAAGCCAAATATGTACTAGACAAGGCCTACTCCCTGCTCAGTGAACTGGACTCAACACACCCTAGTCACCACACAAGAATATATCTGACAAGTAAGAATCTGAAAACCTATGTATCGATATCTCTCTGCAAGTGAATCAAAAGGGTGTAAAGCGGCATCAACACAGCAGGGAAAAGCAGCCAAGCCCGATTCTAAACATACATTACTTTAAAAAACCCACAAAAGAAAGACAGTGAAAGAGAGAGAAATTCTTACAAAATCCGTTCAGGGTCTATGATGCAACCTGGATTGACCATATCTAGACCCACAGCTGGATGAGACATAAGGCTGGACACTCTTGGGGCTCAGAGGATTGGTGAGGTTGGGTGAGAAATGCAGATACTTTAAAGTAATACCGCGGGGTACCCACCCCATGGTTCTCAAATCTCCAGGTACAAGGGAATCTTCCTACATCAAAACATGCATGGGAAACCCAGAAGATGGTATGCTGTGAGATCGGGAAAGGTTTCTAAAACGCACCTCATTTCTCCTCTCCTTGTGCTCGGGTTCGCCATTCCAGCCACTTGACTAACCATCTCCCTACTTGGAGAATCAGCACCTTTAACCTCCTGATTGTACAGGTTGCAATTTGTCCTGAGGATGAACGGGAAGACGCGGAACCAACGAGAGACGAGCCCTAGGTTTTGGGACAGGCATAGGTCAGTCCATTTTCCCATCAGGAAGAAGAATGAACCACAGGCTCAGCCTGCCCCCCAGAACCAAAATAGGGCCTGAAGCAATCTTGCGCTTTTGCGGCCAGCTCCCAAAAAAGCGAGGAGACAAATGGAGCTCAGGGGCACTGCAATTCACAAACGTGCAGAGTTATAAATGAGAACTCTCGTCCACAAATATATTGAGGGAAGGCAACGAAGAGGATTTGAAAGCAAGGCAGATTTGCAGGAAACAGATTTCAGGAGGTAGATTCGACTCGCCTTTAAAGCACATGAAAAGCGGCAAAACGTTGACAATGATGCCCTTGGCCAAAAAGGGCGTATGCGTTTTTTCCTGAATATATTCAGGAAAAAACGCATACGCCCTTTTAGGCCAAGCAAGCAAGCCGGAAGGGCAAATCAGCGCTACAAAGAAGTCTCGCTTGCCCTCGGTCAAAAGGGCCATGCTGAACAAAGTGTAAAAACCAGAAAAGCAGGACAGGCCATGGAGACATGGGAGCCTTGCTACGCTGATGGGCGGGATGTAAATTGCCAACAGGCACTCTGGAGAACAGTACGGTGTGTCCTGAAACAAGTAATAAACACAGCGTAGAGAGCATAGGGCACTTCCACTCATGGGCGTATAAATTGGGAAAACTAAAAATCAACAAGACACAGGCACCCTAAAGTTTACGGCTGCTCTGTTTCCAGGAATCTCCGCTTCGGTACACCTTCAATATCCCAGGAAAGAGAAAAATGGATAAAGAAATGGTGGTACTTGGCACAATGGAATATCACTCAGCCATGAAATCAATGTCATAAGGCTACTTAGCAGCATGATGAGTGGATTTAGGTACGATGATTCTAAGTGAAATAAGTCACACAGAAAAAGGCACTTATCCTAAGATATCGCTTATAGAGGGAATGCCAAAATCGCTACACTTGAACTGAATTACAAAACAGAACAGAGTCACACCTTTAGAAGACACACTATGGCTACGTAACCGGAAAGGTGAGGTGGGGTGATGCATAAAACAAGGGTTTGAAATTAGCTCAGACACCGCTCCATAAGCCAAATATGTACTAGACAAGGCCTACTCCCTGCTCAGTGAACTGGACTCAACACCCCCTAGTCACCGCACAAGAATATATCTGACTAGTATGAATCTCAAAAACCTATGTATCGATATCTCTCTGCAAGTGAATCAAGAGGGTGTAAAGCGGCATAAAAACAGCAGGGAAAAGCAGCCAAACCCCATTCTAAACATACATTACTTTAAAAAACCCACAAAACAAAGACAGTGAAAGAGAGAGAAATTCTTACAAAATCCGTTCAGGGTCTCTGATGCAACCTGGATTGACCATATCTAGACCCACAGCTGGATGAGACATAAGGCTGGACACTCTTGGGGCTGAGAGGATTGGTGAGGTTGGGTGAGCAAATGCAGATACTTTAAAGTAATACCGCGGGGTACCCACCCCATGGGTCTCAAATCTCCAGGTACAAGGGAATCTTCCTACATCAAAACATGCATGGGAATCCCAGAAGATGGTATGCCGTGAGATCGGGAAAGGTTTCTAAAACGCACCTCATTTCTCCTCTCCTTGTGCTCGGGTTCGCCATTCCAGCCGCTTGACTAACCATCTCCCTATTTGGAGAATCAGCACCTTTAACCTCCTGTTTCGTCCAGGTTGCAATTTGTCCTGAGGATGAACGGGAAGACGGGGAACCAACGAGAGACGGGCCCTAGGTTTTGGGACAGGCACAGGTCACTCCATTTTCCCATCAGGAAGAAGAATGAACCACAGGCTCAGCCTGCCCCCCAGAACCAAAATAGGGCCTGAAGCAATCCTGCGCTTTTGCGGTCAGCTCCCAAAAAAGCGAGGAGACAAATGGATCTCTCGGGCACTGCAATTCACAAACGTGCAGAGTTATAAATGAGAACTCTCGTCCACAAATATATTGAGGGGAGGCAACGAAGAGGATTTAAAAGCAAGGCAGATATGCAGGAAACAGATTTCAGGAGGTAGATTCGACTCGCCTTTAAAGCACATGAAAAGCGGCAAAACGTTGACAATGATGCCCTTGGCCAAAAAGGGCGTATGCGTTTTTTCCTGAATATATTCAGGAAAAAACGCATACGCCCTTTTTGGCCAACCAAGCAAGCCGGAAGGGCAAATCAGCGCTACAAAGAAGTCTCGCTTGCCCTCGGTCAAAAGGGCCATGCTGAACAAAGTGTAAAAACCAGAAAAGCAGGACAGGCCATGGAGACATGGGAGCCTTGCTACGCTGATGGGCGGGATGTAAATTGCCAACAGGCACTCTGGAGAAGGGTACGGTGTGTCCTGAAACAAGTAATAAACACAGCGTAGAGAGCATAGGGCACTTCCACTCATGGGCGTATAAATTGGGAAACTAAAAATCAACAAGACACAGGCACCCTAAAGATTACGGCTGCTCTGTTTCCAAGAACCTCCGCTTCGGTACACCTTCAATATCCCAGGAAAGAGAAAAATGGATAAAGAAATGGTGGTACTTGGCACAATGGAATATCACTCAGCCATGAAATCAATGTCATAAGGCTAGTTAGCAGCATGATGAGTGGATTTAGTTACGATGATTCTAAGTGAAATAAGTCACACAGAAAAAGACACTTAACCTAAGATATTGCTTATAGAGGGAATGTCAAAATCGCTACACTTGAACTGAATTACAAAAGAGAACAGAGTCACACCTTTAGAAGACACACTATGGCTGCTTAACGGGAAAGGTGAGGTGGGGTGATGCATAAAACAAGGGTTTGAAATTAGCTCAGAGACCGCTCCATAAGCCAAATATGTAATAGACAAGGCCTACTCCCTGCTCAGTGAACTGGACTCAACACACCCTAGTCACCACACAAGAATATATCTGACTAGTAAGAATCTGAAAACCTATGTATCGATATCTCTCTGCAAGTGAATCAAGAGGGTGTAAAGCGGCATCAACACAGCAGGGAAAAGCAGCCAAGCCCGATTCTAAACATAAATTACTTTAAAAAAACCACAAAACAAAGACAGTGAAAGAGAGAGAAATTCTTACAAAATCCGTTCAGTGTCTATGATGCAACCTGGATTGACCATATCTAGACCCACAGCTGGATGAGACATAAGGCTGGACACTCTTGGGGCTGAGAGGATTGGTGAGGTTGGGTGAGCAAACGCAGATACTTTAAAGTAACACTGCTGGGAACACACCCCATGGGTCTCAAATCTCCAGGTACAAGGGCATCTTCCTACATCAAAACATGCATGGGAAACGCAGAAGATGGTATGCCATGAGATCGGGAAAGGTTTCTAAAACGCACCTCATTTCTCCTCTCCTTGTGCTCGGGTTCGCCATTCCAGCCGCTTGACTAACCATCTCCCTACTTGGAGAATCAGCACCTTTAACCTCCGAATTGTACAGGTTGCAATTTGTCCTGAGGATGAACGCGAAGACGCGGAACCAACGAGCGACGAGCCCTAGGTTTTGGGACAGGCATAGGTCACTCCATTTTCCCATCAGGAAGAAGAAAGAACCACAGGCTCAGCCTGCCCCCCAGAACCAATATAGGGCCTGAAGCAATCCTGCGCTTTTGCGGCCAGCTCCCAAAAAAGCGAGGAGACAAATGGAGCTCAGGGGCACTGCAATTCACAAACGTGCAGAGTTATAAATGAGAACTCTCGTCCACAAATATATTGAGGGAAGGCAACGAAGAGGATTTGAAAGCAAGGCAGATTTGCAGGAAACAGATTTCAGGAGGTAGATTCGACTCGCCTTTAAAGCACATGAAAAGCGGCAAAACGTTGACAATGATGCCCTTGGCCAAAAAGGGCGTATGCGTTTTTTCCTGAATATATTCAGGAAAAAACGCATACGCCCTTTTTGGCCAACCAAGCAAGCCGGAAGGGCAAATCAGCGCTACAAAGAAGTCTCACTTGCCCTCGGTCAAAAGGGCCATGCTGAACAAACAGTAAAAACCAGAAAAGCAGGACAGGCCATGGAGACATGGGAGCCTTGCTACGCTGATGGGTGGGATATAAATTGCCAACAGGCACTCTGGAGAAGAGTACGGTGTGTCCTGAAACAAGTAATAAACACAGCGTTGAGAGCATAGGGCACTTCCACTCATGGGCGTATAAATTGGGAAAACTAAAAATCAACAAGACACAGGCACCATAAAGTTTACGGCTGCTCTGTTTCCAAGAATCTCCGCTTCGGTACACCTTCAATATCCCAGGAAAGAGAAAAATGTATAAAGAAATGGTGGTACTTGGCACAATGGAATATCACTCAGCCATGAAATCAATGTCATAAGGCTAGTTAGCAGCATGATGAGTGGATTTAGGTACGATGATTCTAAGTGAAATAAGTCACACAGAAAAAGACACTTATCCTAAGATACCGCTTATAGAGGGAATGTCAAAATCGCTACACTTGAACTGAATTACAAAACAGAACAGAGTCACACCTTTAGAAGACACACTATGGCTGCTTAACAGGAAAGGTGAGGTGGGGTGATGCATATAACAAGGGTTTGAAATTAGCTCAGAGACCGCTCCATAAGCCTAATATGTAATAGACAAGGCCTACTCCCTGCTCAGTGAACTGGACTCAACACACCCTAGTCACCACACAAGAATATATCTGACTAGTAAGAATCTGAAAACCTAGGTATGGATATCTCTCTGCAAGTGAATCAAGAGGGTGTAAAGCGGCATCAACACAGCAGGGAAAAGCAGCCAAGCCCGATTCTAAACATAAATTACTTAAAAAACCCACAAAACAAAGACAGTGAAAGAGAGAGAAATTCTTACAAAATCCGTTCAGGGTCTGTGATGCAACCTGGATTGACCATATCTAGACCCACAGCTGGATGAGACATAAGGCTGGACACTCTTGGGGCTGAGAGGATTGGTGAGGTTGGGTGAGCAAATGCAGATACTTTAAAGTAATACCGCGGGGTACCCACCCCATGGGTCTCAAATCTCCAGGTACAAGGGAATCTTCCTACATCAAAACATGCATGGGAAACCCAGAAGATGGTATGCCGTGAGATCGGGAAATGTTTCTAAAACGCACCTCATTTCTCCTCTCCTTGTGCTCGGGTTCACCATTCCAGCTGCTTGACTAACCATCTCCCTATTTGGAGAATGAGCACCTTTAACCTCCTGATTGTACAGGTTGCAATCTGTCCTGAGGATGAACGGGAAAACGTGGAACCAATGAGAGACGAGCCCTAGGTGTTGGGACAGGCATAGGTCACTCCATTTTCCCATCAGGAAGAAGAATGAACCACAGGCTCAGCCTGCCCCCCAGAACTAAAATAGGGCCTGAAGCAATCCTGCGCTTTTGCGGCCAGCTCCCAAAAAAGCGAGGAGACAAATAGAGCTCAGGGGCACTGCAATTCACAAACGTGCAGAGTTATAAATGAGAACTCTCGTCCACAAATATATTGAGGGAAGGCAACGAAGAGGATTTGAAAGCAAGGCAGATTTGCAGGAAACAGATTTCAGGAGGTAGATTCGACTCGCCTTTAAAGCACATGAAAAGCGGCAAAACGTTGACAATGATGCCCTTGGCCAAAAAGGGCGTATGCGTTTTTTCCTGAATATATTCAGGAAAAAACGCATACGCCCTTTTTGGCCAACCAAGCAAGCCAGAAGGGCAAATCAGCGCTACAAAGAAGTCTCGCTTGCCCTCGGTCAAAAGGGCCATGCTGAACAAACTGTAAAAACCAGAAAAGCAGGACAGGCCATGGAGACAGGGGAGCCTTGCTACGCTGATGGGCGGGATGTAAATTGCCAACAGGCACTCTGGAGAAGAGTACGGTGTGTCCTGAAACAAGTAATAAACACAGCGTAGAGAGCATAGGGCACTTCCACTCATGGGCGTATAAATTGGGAAAACTAAAAATCAAGAAGACACAGGCACCCTAAAGTTTATGGCTGCTCTGTTGCCAAGAACCTCCGCTTCGGTACACCTTCAATATCCCAGGAAAGAGAAAAATGGATAAAGAAATGGTGGTACTTGACACAATGGAATATCACTCAGCCATGAAATCAATGTCATAAGGCTAGTTAGCAGCATGATGAGTGAATTTAGGTACGATGATTCTAAGTGAAATAAGTCACACAGTAAAAGGCCCTTCTCCTAAGATATCGCTTACTGAGGGAATGTCAAAATCGTTACACTTGAACTGAATTACAAAAAGAACAGAGGCACACCTTTAGAAGACACACTATGGCTGCTTAACGGGAAAGGTGAGGTGGGGTGATGCATAAAACAAGGGTTTGAAATTAGCTCAGACACCGCTCCATAAGCCAAATATGTAATAGACAAGGCCTACTCCCTGCTCAGTGTACTGGACTCAACACCCCCTAGTCACCGCACAAGAATATATCTGACTAGTATGAATCTGAAAACCTATGTATTGATATCTCTCTGCAAGTGAATCAAGAGGGTGTAAAGCGGCATAAACACAGCAGGGAAAAGCAGCCAAACTCCATTCTAAACATACATTACTTTAAAAAACCCACAAAGCAAAGACAGTGAAAGAGAGAGAAATTCTTACAAAATCCGTTCAGGGTCTCTGATGCAACCTGGATTGACCATATCTAGACCCACAGCGGGATGAGACATAAGGCTGGACACTCTTGGGGCTGAGAGGATTGGTGAGGTTGGGTGAGCAAATGCAGATACTTTAAAGTAATACCGCGGGGTACCCACCCCATGGGTCTCAAATCTCCAGGTACAAGGGCATCTTCCTACATCAAAACATGCATGGGAAACCCAGAAGATGGTATGCCGTGAGATCGGGAAAGGTTTCTAAAACGCACCTCATTTCTCCTCTCCTTGTGCTCGGGTTCGCCATTCCAGCCGCTTGACTAACCATCTCTCTACTTGGAGAATCAGCACCTTTAACCTCCTGATTTTACAGGTTGCAATTTGTCCTGAGGATGAATGGGAAGACGCAGAACCAACGAGAGACGAGCCCTAGGTGTTGTGACAGGCATAGGTCACTCCATTTTCCCATCAGCACGAAGAATGAACCACAGGCTCAGCCTGCCCCCCAGAACTAAAATAGGGCCTGAAGCAATCCTGCGCTTTTGCGGCCAGCTCCCTAAAAAGCGAGGAGACAAATGGAGCTCAGGGGCACTGCAATTCACAAACGTGCAGTGTTATAAATGAGAACTCTCGTGCACAAATATATTGAGGGAAGGCAACGAAGAGGATTTGAAAGCAAGGCAGATTTGCAGGAAACAGATTTCAGGAGGTAGATTCGACTCGCGTTTAAAGCACATGAAAAGCGGCAAAACGGTGACAATGATGCCCTTGGCCAAAAAGGGCGTATGCGTTTTTTCCTGAATATATTCAGGAAAAAACGCATACGCCCTTTTTGGCCAACCAAGCAAGCCGGAAGGGCAAATCAGCGCTACAAAGAAGTCTCGCTTGCCCTCGGTCAAAAGGGCCATGCTGAACAAACTGTAAAAACCAGAAAAGCAGGACAGGCCATGGAGACATGGGAGCCTTGCTACGCTGATGGGCGGGATGTAAATTGCCAACAGGCACTCTGGAGAAGAGTACGGTGTGTCCTGAAACAAGTAATAAACACAGCGTAGAGAGCATAGGGCACTTCCACTCATGGGCGTATAAATTGGGAAAACTAAAAATCAAGAAGACACAGGCACCCTAAAGTTTATGGCTGCTCTGTTGCCAAGAACCTCCGCTTCGGTACACCTTCAATATCCCAGGAAAGAGAAAAATGGATAAAGAAATGGTGGTACTTGACACAATGGAATATCACTCAGCCATGAAATCAATGTCATAAGGCTAGTTAGCAGCATGATGAGTGAATTTAGGTACGATGATTCTAAGTGAAATAAGTCACACAGTAAAAGGCCCTTCTCCTAAGATATCGCTTACTGAGGGAATGTCAAAATCGTTACACTTGAACTGAATTACAAAAAGAACAGAGGCACACCTTTAGAAGACACACTATGGCTGCTTAACGGGAAAGGTGAGGTGGGGTGATGCATAAAACAAGGGTTTGAAATTAGCTCAGACACCGCTCCATAAGCCAAATATGTAATAGACAAGGCCTACTCCCTGCTCAGTGTACTGGACTCAACACCCCCTAGTCACCGCACAAGAATATATCTGACTAGTATGAATCTGAAAACCTATGTATTGATATCTCTCTGCAAGTGAATCAAGAGGGTGTAAAGCGGCATAAACACAGCAGGGAAAAGCAGCCAAACTCCATTCTAAACATACATTACTTTAAAAAACCCACAAAGCAAAGACAGTGAAAGAGAGAGAAATTCTTACAAAATCCGTTCAGGGTCTCTGATGCAACCTGGATTGACCATATCTAGACCCACAGCTGGATGAGACATAAGGCTGGACACTCTTGGGGCTGAGAGGATTGGTGAGGTTGGGTGAGCAAATGCAGATACTTTAAAGTAATACCGCGGGGTACCCACCCCATGGGTCTCAAATCTCCAGGTACAAGGGCATCTTCCTACATCAAAACATGCATGGGAAACCCAGAAGATGGTATGCCGTGAGATCGGGAAAGGTTTCTAAAACGCACCTCATTTCTCCTCTCCTTGTGCTCGGGTTCGCCATTCCAGCCGCTTGACTAACCATCTCTCTACTTGGAGAATCAGCACCTTTAACCTCCTGATTTTACAGGTTGCAATTTGTCCTGAGGATGAATGGGAAGACGCAGAACCAACGAGAGATGAGCCCTAGGTGTTGTGACAGGCATAGGTCACTCCATTTTCCCATCAGCACGAAGAATGAACCACAGGCTCAGCCTGCCCCCCAGAACTAAAATAGGGCCTGAAGCAATCCTGCGCTTTTGCGGCCAGCTCCCTAAAAAGCGAGGAGACAAATGGAGCTCAGGGGCACTGCAATTCACAAACGTGCAGTGTTATAAATGAGAACTCTCGTGCACAAATATATTGAGGGAAGGCAACGAAGAGGATTTGAAAGCAAGGCAGATTTGCAGGAAACAGATTTCAGGAGGTAGATTCGACTCGCGTTTAAAGCACATGAAAAGCGGCAAAACGGTGACAATGATGCCCTTGGCCAAAAAGGGCGTATGCGTTTTTTCCTGAATATATTCAGGAAAAAACGCATACGCCCTTTTTGGCCAACCAAGCAAGCCGGAAGGGCAAATCAGCGCTACAAAGAAGTCTCGCTTGCCCTCGGTCAAAAGGGCCATGCTGAACAAAGTGTAAAAACCAGAAAAGCAGGACAGGCCATGGAGACATGGGAGCCTTGCTACGCTGATGGGCGGGATGTAAATTGCCAACAGGCACTCTGGAGAAGAGTACGGTGTGTCCTGAAACAAGTAATAAACACAGCATTGAGAGCATAGGGCACTTCCACTCATGGGCATATAAATTGGGAAAACTAAAAATCAACAAGACACAGGCACCCTAAAGTTTACGGCTGCTCTGTTTCCAAGAACCTCCGCTTCGGTACACCTTCAATATCCCAGGAAAGAGAAAAATGGATAAAGAAATGGTGGTACTTGGCACAATGGAATATCACTCAGCCATGAAATCAATGTCATAAGGCTAGTTAGCAGCATGATGAGTTGATTTAGGTACGATGATTCTAAGTGAAATAAGTCACACAGAAAAAGACACTTATCCTAAGATATCGCTTATAGAGGGAATGTCAAAATCGCTACACTTGAACTGAATTACAAAAGAGAACAGAGTCACACCTTTAGAAGACACACTATGGCTGCTTAACGGGAAAGGTGAGGTGGGGTGATGCATAAAACAAGGGTTTGAAATTAGCTCAGAGACCGCTCCATAAGCCAAATATGTAATAGACAAGGCCTACTCCCTGCTCAGTGAACTGTAGTCAACACACCCTAGTCACCACACAAGAATATATTTGACTAGTAAGAATCTGAAAACCTATGTATCGATATCTCTCTGCAAGTGAATCAAGAGGGTGTAAAGCGGCATCAACACAGCAGGGAAAATCAGCCAAGCCCGATTCTAAACATAAATTACTTTAAAAAACCCACAAAACAAAACAGTTAAAGAGAGAGAAATTCTTACAAAATCCATTCAGGGTCTATGATGCAACCTGGATTGACCATATCTAGACCCACAGCTGGATGAGACATAAGGCTGGACACTCTTGGGGCTGAGAGGATTGGTGAGGCTGGGTGAGGAAATGCAGATACTTTAAAGTAATACCGCGGGGTACCCACCCCATGGGTCTCAAATCTCCAGGTACAAGGGAATCTTCCTACATCAAAACATGCATGGGAAACCCAGAAGATGGTATGCCATGAGATCGGGAAAGGTTTCTAAAACGCACCTCATTTCTCCTCTCCTTGTGCTCGAGTTCGCCATTCCAGCCGCTTGACTAACCATCTCCCTACTTGGAGAATCAGCACCTTTAACCTCCTGTTTCGTCCAGGTTGCAGTTTGTCCTGAGGATGAACGGGAAGACGGGGAACCAACGAGAGACTAGCCCTAGGTGTTGGGACAGGCACAGGTCACTCCATTTTCCCATCAGGAAGAAGAATGAACCACAGGCTCAGCCTGCCCCCCAGAACCAAAATAGGGCCTGAAGCAATCCTGCGCTTTTGCGGCCAGCTCCCAAGAAAGCGAGGAGACAAATGGAGCTCAGGGGCACTGCAATTCACAAACGTGCAGAGTTATAAATGAGAACTCTCGTCCACAAATATATTGAGGGAAGGCAACGAAGAGGATTTGAAAGCAAGGCAGATTTGCAGGAAACAGATTTCAGGAGGTAGATTCGACTCGCCTTTAAAGCACATGAAAAGCGGCAAAACGTTGACAATGATGCCCTTGGCCAAAAAGGGCGTATGCGTTTTTTCCTGAATATATTCAGGAAAAAACGCATACGCCCTTTTTGGCCAACCAAGCAAGCCGGAAGTGCAAATCAGCGCTACAAAGAAGTCTCGCTTGCCCTCGGTCAAAAGGGCCATGCTGAACAAAATGTAAAAAACAGAAAAGCAGGACAGGCCATGGAGACATGGGAGCCTTGCTACGCTGATGGGCGGGATGTAAATTGCCAACAGGCACTCTGGAGAAGAGTACGGTGTGTCCTGAAACAAGTAATAAACACAGCGTAGAGAGCATAGGGCACTTCCACTCATGGGCGTATAAATTGTGAAAACTAAAAGTCAAAAAGACACAGGCACCCCAAACTTTACGGCTGCTCCGTTGCCAATAACCTGCGCTTCGGTACACCTTCAATATCCCAGGAAAGAGAAAAATGGATAAAGAAATGGTGGTACTTGGCACAATGGAATATCACTCAGCCATGAAATCAATGACATAAGGCTAGTTAGCAGCATGATGAGTGGATTTAGGTACGATGATTCTAAGTGAAATAAGTCACACAGAAAAAGGCCCTTATCCTAAGATATCGCTTCTAGAGGGAATGTCAAAATCGCTACACTTGAACTGAATTACAAAACAGAACAGAGTCACACCTTTAGAAGACACACTATGGCTGCTTAACGGGAAAGGTGAGGTGGGGTGATGCATAAAACAAGGGTTTGAAATTAGCTCAGACACTGCTCCATAAGCCAAATATGTAATAGACAAGGCCTACTCCCTGCTCAGTGTACTGGACTCAACACCCCCTAGTCACCGCACAAGAATATATCTGACTAGTATGAATCTGAAAACCTATGTATTGATATCTCTCTGCAAGTGAATCAAGAGGGTGTAAAGCGGCATAAACACAGCAGGGAAAAGCAGCCAAACCCCATTCTAAACATACATTACTTTAAAAAACCCACAAAGCAAAGACAGTGAAAGAGAGAGAAATTCTTACAAAATCCGTTCAGGGTCTCTGATGCAACCTGGATTGACCATATCTAGACCCACAGCTGGATGAGACATAAGGCTGGACACTCTTGGGGCTGAGAGGATTGGTGAGGTTGGGTGAGCAAATGCAGATACTTTAAAGTAATACCGCGGGGTACCCACCCCATGGGTCTCAAATCTCCAGGTACAAGGGAATCTTCCTACATCAAAACATGCATGGGAAACCCAGAAGATGGTATGCCGTGAGATCGGGAAAGGTTTCTAAAACGCACCTCATTTCTCCTCTCCTTGTGCTCGGGTTCGCCATTCCAGCCGCTTGACTAACCATCTCTCTACTTGGAGAATCAGCACCTTTAACCTCCTGATTTTACAGGTTGCAATTTGTCCTGAGGATGAATGGGAAGACGCAGAACCAACGAGAGATGAGCCCTAGGTGTTGTGACAGGCATAGGTCACTCCATTTTCCCATCAGCACGAAGAATGAACCACAGGCTCAGCCTGCCCCCCAGAACTAAAATAGGGCCTGAAGCAATCCTGCGCTTTTGCGGCCAGCTCCCTAAAAAGCGAGGAGACAAATGGAGCTCAGGGGCACTGCAATTCACAAACGTGCAGTGTTATAAATGAGAACTCTCGTGCACAAATATATTGAGGGAAGGCAACGAAGAGGATTTGAAAGCAAGGCAGATTTGCAGGAAACAGATTTCAGGAGGTAGATTCGACTCGCGTTTAAAGCACATGAAAAGCGGCAAAACGGTGACAATGATGCCCTTGGCCAAAAAGGGCGTATGCGTTTTTTCCTGAATATATTCAGGAAAAAACGCATACGCCCTTTTTGGCCAACCAAGCAAGCCGGAAGGGCAAATCAGCGCTACAAAGAAGTCTCGCTTGCCCTCGGTCAAAAGGGCCATGCTGAACAAAGTGTAAAAACCAGAAAAGCAGGACAGGCCATGGAGACATGGGAGCCTTGCTACGCTGATGGGCGGGATGTAAATTGCCAACAGGCACTCTGGAGAAGAGTACGGTGTGTCCTGAAACAAGTAATAAACACAGCATTGAGAGCATAGGGCACTTCCACTCATGGGCATATAAATTGGGAAAACTAAAAATCAACAAGACACAGGCACCCTAAAGTTTACGGCTGCTCTGTTTCCAAGAACCTCCGCTTCGGTACACCTTCAATATCCCAGGAAAGAGAAAAATGGATAAAGAAATGGTGGTACTTGGCACAATGGAATATCACTCAGCCATGAAATCAATGTCATAAGGCTAGTTAGCAGCATGATGAGTTGATTTAGGTACGATGATTCTAAGTGAAATAAGTCACACAGAAAAAGACACTTATCCTAAGATATCGCTTATAGAGGGAATGTCAAAATCGCTACACTTGAACTGAATTACAAAAGAGAACAGAGTCACACCTTTAGAAGACACACTATGGCTGCTTAACGGGAAAGGTGAGGTGGGGTGATGCATAAAACAAGGGTTTGAAATTAGCTCAGAGACCGCTCCATAAGCCAAATATGTAATAGACAAGGCCTACTCCCTGCTCAGTGAACTGGAGTCAACACACCCTAGTCACCACACAAGAATATATTTGACTAGTAAGAATCTGAAAACCTATGTATCGATATCTCTCTGCAAGTGAATCAAGAGGGTGTAAAGCGGCATCAACACAGCAGGGAAAATCAGCCAAGCCCGATTCTAAACATAAATTACTTTAAAAAACCCACAAAACAAAACAGTTAAAGAGAGAGAAATTCTTACAAAATCCATTCAGGGTCTATGATGCAACCTGGATTGACCATATCTAGACCCACAGCTGGATGAGACATAAGGCTGGACACTCTTGGGGCTGAGAGGATTGGTGAGGCTGGGTGAGGAAATGCAGATACTTTAAAGTAATACCGCGGGGTACCCACCCCATGGGTCTCAAATCTCCAGGTACAAGGGAATCTTCCTACATCAAAACATGCATGGGAAACCCAGAAGATGGTATGCCATGAGATCGGGAAAGGTTTCTAAAACGCACCTCATTTCTCCTCTCCTTGTGCTCGAGTTCGCCATTCCAGCCGCTTGACTAACCATCTCCCTACTTGGAGAATCAGCACCTTTAACCTCCTGTTTCGTCCAGGTTGCAGTTTGTCCTGAGGATGAACGGGAAGACGGGGAACCAACGAGAGACTAGCCCTAGGTGTTGGGACAGGCACAGGTCACTCCATTTTCCCATCAGGAAGAAGAATGAACCACAGGCTCAGCCTGCCCCCCAGAACCAAAATAGGGCCTGAAGCAATCCTGCGCTTTTGCGGCCAGCTCCCAAGAAAGCGAGGAGACAAATGGAGCTCAGGGGCACTGCAATTCACAAACGTGCAGAGTTATAAATGAGAACTCTCGTCCACAAATATATTGAGGGAAGGCAACGAAGAGGATTTGAAAGCAAGGCAGATTTGCAGGAAACAGATTTCAGGAGGTAGATTCGACTCGCCTTTAAAGCACATGAAAAGCGGCAAAACGTTGACAATGATGCCCTTGGCCAAAAAGGGCGTATGCGTTTTTTCCTGAATATATTCAGGAAAAAACGCATACGCCCTTTTTGGCCAACCAAGCAAGCCGGAAGTGCAAATCAGCGCTACAAAGAAGTCTCGCTTGCCCTCGGTCAAAAGGGCCATGCTGAACAAAATGTAAAAAACAGAAAAGCAGGACAGGCCATGGAGACATGGGAGCCTTGCTACGCTGATGGGCGGGATGTAAATTGCCAACAGGCACTCTGGAGAAGAGTACGGTGTGTCCTGAAACAAGTAATAAACACAGCGTAGAGAGCATAGGGCACTTCCACTCATGGGCGTATAAATTGTGAAAACTAAAAGTCAAAAAGACACAGGCACCCCAAACTTTACGGCTGCTCCGTTGCCAATAACCTGCGCTTCGGTACACCTTCAATATCCCAGGAAAGAGAAAAATGGATAAAGAAATGGTGGTACTTGGCACAATGGAATATCACTCAGCCATGAAATCAATGACATAAGGCTAGTTAGCAGCATGATGAGTGGATTTAGGTACGATGATTCTAAGTGAAATAAGTCACACAGAAAAAGGCCCTTATCCTAAGATATCGCTTCTAGAGGGAATGTCAAAATCGCTACACTTGAACTGAATTACAAAACAGAACAGAGTCACACCTTTAGAAGACACACTATGGCTGCTTAACGGGAAAGGTGAGGTGGGGTGATGCATAAAACAAGGGTTTGAAATTAGCTCAGACACTGCTCCATAAGCCAAATATGTAATAGACAAGGCCTACTCCCTGCTCAGTGTACTGGACTCAACACCCCCTAGTCACCGCACAAGAATATATCTGACTAGTATGAATCTGAAAACCTATGTATTGATATCTCTCTGCAAGTGAATCAAGAGGGTGTAAAGCGGCATAAACACAGCAGGGAAAAGCAGCCAAACCCCATTCTAAACATACATTACTTTAAAAAACCCACAAAGCAAAGACAGTGAAAGAGAGAGAAATTCTTACAAAATCCGTTCAGGGTCTCTGATGCAACCTGGATTGACCATATCTAGACCCACAGCTGGATGAGACATAAGGCTGGACACTCTTGGGGCTGAGAGGATTGGTGAGGTTGGGTGAGCAAATGCAGATACTTTAAAGTAATACCGCGGGGTACCCACCCCATGGGTCTCAAATCTCCAGGTACAAGGGAATCTTCCTACATCAAAACATGCATGGGAAACCCAGAAGATGGTATGCCGTGAGATCGGGAAAGGTTTCTAAAACGCACCTCATTTCTCCTCTCCTTGTGCTCGGGTTCGCCATTCCAGCCGCTTGACTAACCATCTCTCTACTTGGAGAATCAGCACCTTTAACCTCCTGATTTTACAGGTTGCAATTTGTCCTGAGGATGAATGGGAAGACGCAGAACCAACGAGAGACGAGCCCTAGGTGTTGTGACAGGCATAGGTCACTCCATTTTCCCATCAGCACGAAGAATGAACCACAGGCTCAGCCTGCCCCCCAGAACTAAAATAGGGCCTGAAGCAATCCTGCGCTTTTGCGGCCAGCTCCCTAAAAAGCGAGGAGACAAATGGAGCTCAGGGGCACTGCAATTCACAAACGTGCAGTGTTATAAATGAGAACTCTCGTGCACAAATATATTGAGGGAAGGCAACGAAGAGGATTTGAAAGCAAGGCAGATTTGCAGGAAACAGATTTCAGGAGGTAGATTCGACTCGCGTTTAAAGCACATGAAAAGCGGCAAAACGGTGACAATGATGCCCTTGGCCAAAAAGGGCGTATGCGTTTTTTCCTGAATATATTCAGGAAAAAACGCATACGCCCTTTTTGGCCAACCAAGCAAGCCGGAAGGGCAAATCAGCGCTACAAAGAAGTCTCGCTTGCCCTCGGTCAAAAGGGCCATGCTGAACAAAGTGTAAAAACCAGAAAAGCAGGACAGGCCATGGAGACATGGGAGCCTTGCTACGCTGATGGGCGGGATGTAAATTGCCAACAGGCACTCTGGAGAAGAGTACGGTGTGTCCTGAAACAAGTAATAAACACAGCGTAGAGAGCATAGGGCACTTCCACTCATGGGCGTATAAATTGGGAAAACTAAAAATCAAGAAGACACAGGCACCCTAAAGTTTATGGCTGCTCTGTTGCCAAGAACCTCCGCTTCGGTACACCTTCAATATCCCAGGAAAGAGAAAAATGGATAAAGAAATGGTGGTACTTGACACAATGGAATATCACTCAGCCATGAAATCAATGTCATAAGGCTAGTTAGCAGCATGATGAGTGAATTTAGGTACGATGATTCTAAGTGAAATAAGTCACACAGTAAAAGGCCCTTCTCCTAAGATATCGCTTACTGAGGGAATGTCAAAATCGTTACACTTGAACTGAATTACAAAAAGAACAGAGGCACACCTTTAGAAGACACACTATGGCTGCTTAACGGGAAAGGTGAGGTGGGGTGATGCATAAAACAAGGGTTTGAAATTAGCTCAGACACCGCTCCATAAGCCAAATATGTAATAGACAAGGCCTACTCCCTGCTCAGTGTACTGGACTCAACACCCCCTAGTCACCGCACAAGAATATATCTGACTAGTATGAATCTGAAAACCTATGTATTGATATCTCTCTGCAAGTGAATCAAGAGGGTGTAAAGCGGCATAAACACAGCAGGGAAAAGCAGCCAAACTCCATTCTAAACATACATTACTTTAAAAAACCCACAAAGCAAAGACAGTGAAAGAGAGAGAAATTCTTACAAAATCCGTTCAGGGTCTCTGATGCAACCTGGATTGACCATATCTAGACCCACAGCTGGATGAGACATAAGGCTGGACACTCTTGGGGCTGAGAGGATTGGTGAGGTTGGGTGAGCAAATGCAGATACTTTAAAGTAATACCGCGGGGTACCCACCCCATGGGTCTCAAATCTCCAGGTACAAGGGCATCTTCCTACATCAAAACATGCATGGGAAACCCAGAAGATGGTATGACGTGAGATCGGGAAAGGTTTCTAAAACGCACCTCATTTCTCCTCTCCTTGTGCTCGGGTTCGCCATTCCAGCCGCTTGACTAACCATCTCTCTACTTGGACAATCAGCACCTTTAACCTCCTGATTTTACAGGTTGCAATTTGTCCTGAGGATGAATGGGAAGACGCAGAACCAACGAGAGACGAGCCCTAGGTGTTGGGACAGGCATAGGTCACTCCATTTTCCCATCAGGAAGAAGAATGAACCACAGGCTCAGCCTGCCCCCCAGAACCAAAATAGGGCCTGAAGCAATCCTGCGCTTTTGCGGCCAGCTCCCAAAAAAGCGAGGAGACAAATGGAGCTCAGGGGCACTGCAATTCACAAACGTGCAGAGTTATAAATGAGAACTCTCGTCCACAAATATATTGAGGGAAGGCAACGAAGAGGATTTGAAAGCAAGGCAGATTTGCAGGAAACAGATTTCAGGAGGTAGATTCGACTCGCGTTTAAAGCACATGAAAAGCGGCAAAACGGTGACAATGATGCCCTTGGCCAAAAAGGGCGTATGCGTTTTTTCCTGAATATATTCAGGAAAAAACGCATACGCCCTTTTTGGCCAACCAAGCAAGCCGGAAGGGCAAATCAGCGCTACAAAGAAGTCTCGCTTGCCCTCGGTCAAAAGGGCCATGCTGAACAAAGTGTAAAAACCAGAAAAGCAGGACAGGCCATGGAGACATGGGAGCCTTGCTACGCTGATGGGCGGGATGTAAATTGCCAACAGGCACTCTGGAGAAGAGTACGGTGTGTCCTGAAACAAGTAATAAACACAGCGTTGAGAGCATAGGGCACTTCCACTCATGGGCATATAAATTGGGAAAACTAAAAATCAACAAGACACAGGCACCCTAAAGTTTACGGCTGCTCTGTTTCCAAGAACCTCCGCTTCGGTACACCTTCAATATCCCAGGAAAGAGAGAAATGGATAAAGAAATGGTGGTACTTGGCACAATGGAATATCACTCAGCCATGAAATCAATGTCATAAGGCTAGTTAGCAGCATGATGAGTGGATTTAGGTACGATGATTCTAAGTGAAATAAGTCACACAGAAAAAGACACTTATCCTAAGATATCGCTTATAGAGGGAATGTCAAAATCGCTACACTTGAACTGAATTACAAAAGAGAACAGAGTCACACCTTTAGAAGACACACTATGGCTGCTTAACGGGAAAGGTGAGGTGGGGTGATGCATAAAACAAGGGTTTGAAATTAGCTCAGAGACCGCTCCATAAGCCAAATATGTAATAGACAAGGCCTACTCCCTGCTCAGTGAACTGGAGTCAACACACCCTAGTCACCACACAAGAATATATTTGACTAGTAAGAATCTGAAAACCTATGTATCGATATCTCTCTGCAAGTGAATCAAGAGGGTGTAAAGCGGCATCAACACAGCAGGGAAAATCAGCCAAGCCCGATTCTAAACATAAATTACTTTAAAAAACCCACAAAACAAAACAGTTAAAGAGAGAGAAATTCTTACAAAATCCATTCAGGGTCTATGATGCAACCTGGATTGACCATATCTAGACCCACAGCTGGATGAGACATAAGGCTGGACACTCTTGGGGCTGAGAGGATTGGTGAGGCTGGGTGAGGAAATGCAGATACTTTAAAGTAATACCGTGGGGTACCCACCCCATGGGTCTCAAATCTCCAGGTACAAGGGAATCTTCCTACATCAAAACATGCATGGGAAACCCAGAAGATGGTATGCCATGAGATCGGGAAAGGTTTCTAAAACGCACCTCATTTCTCCTCTCCTTGTGCTCGAGTTCGCCATTCCAGCCGCTTGACTAACCATCTCCCTACTTGGAGAATCAGCACCTTTAACCTCCTGTTTCGTCCAGGTTGCAGTTTGTCCTGAGGATGAACGGGAAGACGGGGAACCAACGAGACACTAGCCCTAGGTGTTGGGACAGGCACAGGTCACTCCATTTTCCCATCAGGAAGAAGAATGAACCACAGGCTCAGCCTGCCCCCCAGAACCAAAATAGGGCCTGAAGCAATCCTGCGCTTTTGCGGCCAGCTCCCAAGAAAGCGAGGAGACAAATGGAGCTCAGGGGCACTGCAATTCACAAACGTGCAGAGTTATAAATGAGAACTCTCGTCCACAAATATATTGAGGGAAGGCAACGAAGAGGATTTGAAAGCAAGGCAGATTTGCAGGAAACAGATTTCAGGAGGTAGATTCGACTCGCCTTTAAAGCACATGAAAAGCGGCAAAACGTTGACAATGATGCCCTTGGCCAAAAAGGGCGTATGCGTTTTTTCCTGAATATATTCAGGAAAAAACGCATACGCCCTTTTTGGCCAACCAAGCAAGCCGGAAGTGCAAATCAGCGCTACAAAGAAGTCTCGCTTGCCCTCGGTCAAAAGGGCCATGCTGAACAAAATGTAAAAAACAGAAAAGCAGGACAGGCCATGGAGACATGGGAGCCTTGCTACGCTGATGGGCGGGATGTAAATTGCCAACAGGCACTCTGGAGAAGAGTACGGTGTGTTCTGAAACAAGTAATAAACACAGCGTAGAGAGCATAGGGCACTTCCACTCATGGGCGTATAAATTGTGAAAACTAAAAGTCAAAAAGACACAGGCACCCCAAACTTTACGGCTGCTCCGTTGCCAATAACCTGCGCTTCGGTACACCTTCAATATCCCAGGAAAGAGAAAAATGGATAAAGAAATGGTGGTACTTGGCACAATGGAATATCACTCAGCCATGAAATCAATGACATAAGGCTAGTTAGCAGCATGATGAGTGGATATAGGTACGATGATTCTAAGTGAAATAAGTCACACAGAAAAAGGCCCTTATCCTAAGATATCGCTTCTAGAGGGAATGTCAAAATCGCTACACTTGAACTGAATTACAAAACAGAACAGAGTCACACCTTTAGAAGACACACTATGGCTGCTTAACGGGAAAGGTGAGGTGGGGTGATGCATAAAACAAGGGTTTGAAATTAGCTCAGACACTGCTCCATAAGCCAAATATGTAATAGACAAGGCCTACTCCCTGCTCAGTGTACTGGACTCAACACCCCCTAGTCACCGCACAAGAATATATCTGACTAGTATGAATCTGAAAACCTATGTATTGATATCTCTCTGCAAGTGAATCAAGAGGGTGTAAAGCGGCATAAACACAGCAGGGAAAAGCAGCCAAACCCCATTCTAAACATACATTACTTTAAAAAACCCACAAAGCAAAGACAGTGAAAGAGAGAGAAATTCTTACAAAATCCGTTCAGGGTCTCTGATGCAACCTGGATTGACCATATCTAGACCCACAGCTGGATGAGACATAAGGCTGGACACTCTTGGGGCTGAGAGGATTGGTGAGGTTGGGTGAGCAAATGCAGATACTTTAAAGTAATACCGCGGGGTACCCACCCCATGGGTCTCAAATCTCCAGGTACAAGGGAATCTTCCTACATCAAAACATGCATGGGAAACCCAGAAGATGGTATGCCGTGAGATCGGGAAATGTTTCTAAAACGCACCTCATTTCTCCTCTCCTTGTGCTCGGGTTCACCATTCCAGCTGCTTGACTAACCATCTCCCTATTTGGAGAATGAGCACCTTTAACCTCCTGATTGTACAGGTTGCAATCTGTCCTGAGGATGAACGGGAAAACGTGGAACCAATGAGAGACGAGCCCTAGGTGTTGGGACAGGCATAGGTCACTCCATTTTCCCATCAGGAAGAAGAATGAACCACAGGCTCAGCCTGCCCCCCAGAACTAAAATAGGGCCTGAAGCAATCCTGCGCTTTTGCGGCCAGCTAACAAAAAAGCGAGGAGACAAATAGAGCTCAGGGGCACTGCAATTCACAAACGTGCAGAGTTATAAATGAGAACTCTCGTCCACAAATATATTGAGGGAAGGCAACGAAGAGGATTTGAAAGCAAGGCAGATTTGCAGGAAACAGATTTCAGGAGGTAGATTCGACTCGCCTTTAAAGCACATGAAAAGCGGCAAAACGTTGACAATGATGCCCTTGGCCAAAAAGGGCGTATGCGTTTTTTCCTGAATATATTCAGGAAAAAACGCATACGCCCTTTTTGGCCAACCAAGCAAGCCAGAAGGGCAAATCAGCGCTACAAAGAAGTCTCGCTTGCCCTCGGTCAAAAGGGCCATGCTGAACAAACTGTAAAAACCAGAAAAGCAGGACAGGCCATGGAGACAGGGGAGCCTTGCTACGCTGATGGGCGGGATGTAAATTGCCAACAGGCACTCTGGAGAAGAGTACGGTGTGTCCTGAAACAAGTAATAAACACAGCGTAGAGAGCATAGGGCACTTCCACTCATGGGCGTATAAATTGGGAAAACTAAAAATCAAGAAGACACAGGCACCCTAAAGTTTATGGCTGCTCTGTTGCCAAGAACCTCCGCTTCGGTACACCTTCAATATCCCAGGAAAGAGAAAAATGGATAAAGAAATGGTGGTACTTGACACAATGGAATATCACTCAGCCATGAAATCAATGTCATAAGGCTAGTTAGCAGCATGATGAGTGAATTTAGGTACGATGATTCTAAGTGAAATAAGTCACACAGTAAAAGGCCCTTCTCCTAAGATATCGCTTACTGAGGGAATGTCAAAATCGTTACACTTGAACTGAATTACAAAAAGAACAGAGGCACACCTTTAGAAGACACACTATGGCTGCTTAACGGGAAAGGTGAGGTGGGGTGATGCATAAAACAAGGGTTTGAAATTAGCTCAGACACCGCTCCATAAGCCAAATATGTAATAGACAAGGCCTACTCCCTGCTCAGTGTACTGGACTCAACACCCCCTAGTCACCGCACAAGAATATATCTGACTAGTATGAATCTGAAAACCTATGTATTGATATCTCTCTGCAAGTGAATCAAGAGGGTGTAAAGCGGCATAAACACAGCAGGGAAAAGCAGCCAAACTCCATTCTAAACATACATTACTTTAAAAAACCCACAAAGCAAAGACAGTGAAAGAGAGAGAAATTCTTACAAAATCCGTTCAGGGTCTCTGATGCAACCTGGATTGACCATATCTAGACCCACAGCTGGATGAGACATAAGGCTGGACACTCTTGGGGCTGAGAGGATTGGTGAGGTTGGGTGAGCAAATGCAGATACTTTAAAGTAATACCGCGGGGTACCCACCCCATGGGTCTCAAATCTCCAGGTACAAGGGCATCTTCTACATCAAAACATGCATGGGAAACCCAGAAGATGGTATGCCGTGAGATCGGGAAAGGTTTCTAAAACGCACCTCATTTCTCCTCTCCTTGTGCTCGGGTTCGCCATTCCAGCCGCTTGACTAACCATCTCTCTACTTGGAGAATCAGCACCTTTAACCTCCTGATTTTACAGGTTGCAATTTGTCCTGAGGATGAATGGGAAGACGCAGAACCAACGAGAGACGAGCCCTAGGTGTTGTGACAGGCATAGGTCACTCCATTTTCCCATCAGCACGAAGAATGAACCACAGGCTCAGCCTGCCCCCCAGAACTAAAATAGGGCCTGAAGCAATCCTGCGCTTTTGCGGCCAGCTCCCTAAAAAGCGAGGAGACAAATGGAGCTCAGGGGCACTGCAATTCACAAACGTGCAGTGTTATAAATGAGAACTCTCGTGCACAAATATATTGAGGGAAGGCAACGAAGAGGATTTGAAAGCAAGGCAGATTTGCAGGAAACAGATTTCAGGAGGTAGATTCGACTCGCGTTTAAAGCACATGAAAAGCGGCAAAACGGTGACAATGATGCCCTTGGCCAAAAAGGGCGTATGCGTTTTTTCCTGAATATATTCAGGAAAAAACGCATACGCCCTTTTTGGCCAACCAAGCAAGCCGGAAGGGCAAATCAGCGCTACAAAGAAGTCTCGCTTGCCCTCGGTCAAAAGGGCCATGCTGAACAAAGTGTAAAAACCAGAAAAGCAGGACAGGCCATGGAGACATGGGAGCCTTGCTACGCTGATGGGCGGGATGTAAATTGCCAACAGGCACTCTGGAGAAGAGTACGGTGTGTCCTGAAACAAGTAATAAACACAGCGTAGAGAGCATAGGGCACTTCCACTCATGGGCGTATAAATTGGGAAAACTAAAAATCAAGAAGACACAGGCACCCTAAAGTTTATGGCTGCTCTGTTGCCAAGAACCTCCGCTTCGGTACACCTTCAATATCCCAGGAAAGAGAAAAATGGATAAAGAAATGGTGGTACTTGACACAATGGAATATCACTCAGCCATGAAATCAATGTCATAAGGCTAGTTAGCAGCATGATGAGTGAATTTAGGTACGATGATTCTAAGTGAAATAAGTCACACAGTAAAAGGCCCTTCTCCTAAGATATCGCTTACTGAGGGAATGTCAAAATCGTTACACTTGAACTGAATTACAAAAAGAACAGAGGCACACCTTTAGAAGACACACTATGGCTGCTTAACGGGAAAGGTGAGGTGGGGTGATGCATAAAACAAGGGTTTGAAATTAGCTCAGACACTGCTCCATAAGCCAAATATGTAATAGACAAGGCCTACTCCCTGCTCAGTGTACTGGACTCAACACCCCCTAGTCACCGCACAAGAATATATCTGACTAGTATGAATCTGAAAACCTATGTATTGATATCTCTCTGCAAGTGAATCAAGAGGGTGTAAAGCGGCATAAACACAGCAGGGAAAAGCAGCCAAACTCCATTCTAAACATACATTACTTTAAAAAACCCACAAAGCAAAGACAGTGAAAGAGAGAGAAATTCTTACAAAATCCGTTCAGGGTCTCTGATGCAACCTGGATTGACCATATCTAGACCCACAGCTGGATGAGACATAAGGCTGGACACTCTTGGGGCTGAGAGGATTGGTGAGGTTGGGTGAGCAAATGCAGATACTTTAAAGTAATACCGCGGGGTACCCACCCCATGGGTCTCAAATCTCCAGGTACAAGGGCATCTTCCTACATCAAAACATGCATGGGAAACCCAGAAGATGGTATGCCGTGAGATCGGGAAAGGTTTCTAAAACGCACCTCATTTCTCCTCTCCTTGTGCTCGGGTTCGCCATTCCAGCCGCTTGACTAACCATCTCTCTACTTGGAGAATCAGCACCTTTAACCTCCTGATTTTACAGGTTGCAATTTGTCCTGAGGATGAATGGGAAGACGCAGAACCAACGAGAGATGAGCCCTAGGTGTTGTGACAGGCATAGGTCACTCCATTTTCCCATCAGCACGAGGAATGAACCACAGGCTCAGCCTGCCCCCCAGAACTAAAATAGGGCCTGAAGCAATCCTGCGCTTTTGCGGCCAGCTCCCTAAAAAGCGAGAAGACAAATGGAGCTCAGGGGCACTGCAATTCACAAACGTGCAGTGTTATAAATGAGAACTCTCGTGCACAAATATATTGAGGGAAGGCAACGAAGAGGATTTGAAAGCAAGGCAGATTTGCAGGAAACAGATTTCAGGAGGTAGATTCGACTCGCGTTTAAAGCACATGAAAAGCGGCAAAACGGTGACAATGATGCCCTTGGCCAAAAAGGGCGTATGCGTTTTTTCCTGAATATATTCAGGAAAAAACGCATACGCCCTTTTTGGCCAACCAAGCAAGCCAGAAGGGCAAATCAGCGCTACAAAGAAGTCTCGCTTGCCCTCGGTCAAAAGGGCCATGCTGAACAAAGTGTAAAAACCAGAAAAGCAGGACAGGCCATGGAGACATGGGAGCCTTGCTACGCTGATGGGCGGGATGTAAATTGCCAACAGGCACTCTGGAGAAGAGTACGGTGTGTCCTGAAACAAGTAATAAACACAGCGTTGAGAGCATAGGGCACTTCCACTCATGGGCATATAAATTGGGAAAACTAAAAATCAACAAGACACAGGCACCCTAAAGTTTACGGCTGCTCTGTTTCCAAGAACCTCCGCTTCGGTACACCTTCAATATCCCAGGAAAGAGAAAAATGGATAAAGAAATGGTGGTACTTGGCACAATGGAATATCACTCAGCCATGAAATCAATGTCATAAGGCTAGTTAGCAGCATGATGAGTGGATTTAGGTACGATGATTCTAAGTGAAATAAGTCACACAGAAAAAGACACTTATCCTAAGATATCGCTTATAGAGGGAATGTCAAAATCGCTACACTTGAACTGAATTACAAAAGAGAACAGAGTCACACCTTTAGAAGACACACTATGGCTGCTTAACGGGAAAGGTGAGGTGGGGTGATGCATAAAACAAGGGTTTGAAATTAGCTCAGAGACCGCTCCATAAGCCAAATATGTAATAGACAAGGCCTACTCCCTGCTCAGTGAACTGGAGTCAACACACCCTAGTCACCACACAAGAATATATTTGACTAGTAAGAATCTGAAAACCTATGTATCGATATCTCTCTGCAAGTGAATCAAGAGGGTGTAAAGCGGCATCAACACAGCAGGGAAAATCAGCCAAGCCCGATTCTAAACATAAATTACTTTAAAAAACCCACAAAACAAAACAGTTAAAGAGAGAGAAATTCTTACAAAATCCATTCAGGGTCTATGATGCAACCTGGATTGACCATATCTAGACCCACAGCTGGATGAGACATAAGGCTGGACACTCTTGGGGCTGAGAGGATTGGTGAGGCTGGGTGAGGAAATGCAGATACTTTAAAGTAATACCGCGGGGTACCCACGCCATGGGTCTCAAATCTCCAGGTACAAGGGCATCTTCCTACATCAAAACATGCATGGGAAACCCAGAAGATGGTATGCCATGAGATCGGGAAAGGTTTCTAAAACGCACCTCATTTCTCCTCTCCTTGTGCTCGAGTTCGCCATTCCAGCCGCTTGACTAACCATCTCCCTACTTGGAGAATCAGCACCTTTAACCTCCTGTTTCGTCCAGGTTGCAGTTTGTCCTGAGGATGAACGGGAAGACGGGGAACCAACGAGAGACTAGCCCTAGGTGTTGGGACAGGCATAGGTCACTCCATTTTCCCATCAGGAAGAAGAATGAACCACAGGCTCAGCCTGCCCCCCAGAACCAAAATAGGGCCTGAAGCAATCCTGCGCTTTTGCGGCCAGCTCCCAAGAAAGCGAGGAGACAAATGGAGCTCAGGGGCACTGCAATTCACAAACGTGCAGAGTTATAAATGAGAACTCTCGTCCACAAATATATTGAGGGAAGGCAACGAAGAGGATTTGAAAGCAAGGCAGATTTGCAGGAAACAGATTTCAGGAGGTAGATTCGACTCGCCTTTAAAGCACATGAAAAGCGGCAAAACGTTGACAATGATGCCCTTGGCCAAAAAGGGCGTATGCGTTTTTTCCTGAATATATTCAGGAAAAAACGCATACGCCCTTTTTGGCCAACCAAGCAAGCCGGAAGTGCAAATCAGCGCTACAAAGAAGTCTCGCTTGCCCTCGGTCAAAAGGGCCATGCTGAACAAAATGTAAAAAACAGAAAAGCAGGACAGGCCATGGAGACATGGGAGCCTTGCTACGCTGATGGGCGGGATGTAAATTGCCAACAGGCACTCTGGAGAAGAGTACGGTGTGTCCTGAAACAAGTAATAAACACAGCGTAGAGAGCATAGGGCACTTCCACTCATGGGCGTATAAATTGTGAAAACTAAAAGTCAAAAAGACACAGGCACCCCAAACTTTACGGCTGCTCCGTTGCCAATAACCTGCGCTTCGGTACACCTTCAATATCCCAGGAAAGAGAAAAATGGATAAAGAAATGGTGGTACTTGGCACAATGGAATATCACTCAGCCATGAAATCAATGTCATAAGGCTAGTTAGCAGCATGATGAGTGGATTTAGGTACGATGATTCTAAGTGAAATAAGTCACACAGAAAAAGGCCCTTATCCTAAGATATCGCTTCTAGAGGGAATGTCAAAATCGCTACACTTGAACTGAATTACAAAACAGAACAGAGTCACACCTTTAGAAGACACACTATGGCTGCTTAACGGGAAAGGTGAGGTGGGGTGATGCATAAAACAAGGGTTTGAAATTAGCTCAGACACTGCTCCATAAGCCAAATATGTAATAGACAAGGCCTACTCCCTGCTCAGTGTACTGGACTCAACACCCCCTAGTCACCGCACAAGAATATATCTGACTAGTATGAATCTGAAAACCTATGTATTGATATCTCTCTGCAAGTGAATCAAGAGGGTGTAAAGCGGCATAAACACAGCAGGGAAAAGCAGCCAAACCCCATTCTAAACATACATTACTTTAAAAAACCCACAAAGCAAAGACAGTGAAAGAGAGAGAAATTCTTACAAAATCCGTTCAGGGTCTCTGATGCAACCTGGATTGACCATATCTAGACCCACAGCTGGATGAGACATAAGGCTGGACACTCTTGGGGCTGAGAGGATTGGTGAGGTTGGGTGAGCAAATGCAGATACTTTAAAGTAATACCGCGGGGTACCCACCCCATGGGTCTCAAATCTCCAGGTACAAGGGAATCTTCCTACATCAAAACATGCATGGGAAACCCAGAAGATGGTATGCCGTGAGATCGGGAAATGTTTCTAAAACGCACCTCATTTCTCCTCTCCTTGTTCTCGGATTCGCCATTCCAGCCGCTTGACTAACCATCTCTCTACTTGGAGAATCAGCACCTTTAACCTCCAGTTTCGTCCAGGTTGCAATTTGTCCTGAGGATGAATGGGAAGACGCAGAACCAACGAGAGACGAGCCCTAGGTGTTGGGACAGGCATAGGTCACTCCATTTTCCCATCAGGAAGAAGAATGAACCACAGGCTCAGCCTGCCCCGCAGAACTAAAATAGGGCCTGAAACAATCCTGCGCTTTTGCGGCCAGCTCCCTAAAAAGCGAGGAGACAAATGGAGCTCAGGGGCACTGCAATTCACAAACGTGCAGAGTTATAAATGAGAACTCTCGTCCACAAATATATTGAGGGAAGGCAACGAAGAGGATTTGAAAGCAAGGCAGATTTGCAGGAAACAGATTTCAGGAGGTAGATTCGACTCGTCTTTAAAGCACATGAAAAGCGGCAAAACGTTGACAATGATGCCCTTGGCCAAAAAGGGCGTATGCGTTTTTTCCTGAATATATTCAGGAAAAAACGCATACGCCCTTTTTGGCCAACCAAGCAAGCCTGAAGGGCAAATCAGCGCTACAAAGAAGTCTCGCTTGCCCTCGGTCAAAAGGGCCATGCTGAACAAAGTGTAAAAACCAGAAAAGCAGGACAGGCCATGGAGACATGGGAGCCTTGCTACGCTGATGGGCGGGATGTAAATTGCCAACAGGCACTCTGGAGAAGAGTACGGTGTGTCCTGAAACAAGTAATAAACACAGCGTAGAGAGCATAGGGCACTTCCACTCATGGGCGTATAAATTGGGAAAACTAAAAATCAACAAGACACAGGCACCCTAAAGTTTACGGCTGCTCTGTTGCCAAGAACCTCCGCTTCGGTACACCTTCAATATCCCAGGAAAGAGAAAAATGGATAAAGAAATGGTGGTACTTGGCACAATGGAATATCACTCAGCCATGAAATCAATGTCATAAGGCTAGTTAGCAGCATGATGAGTGGATTTAGGTACGATGATTCTAAGTGAAATAAGTCACACAGAAAAAGACACTTATCCTAAGATATCGCTTATAGAGGGAATGTCAAAATCGCTACACTTGAACTGAATTACAAAACAGAACAGAGTCACACCTTTAGAAGACACACTATGGCTGCTTAACGGGAAAGGTGAGGTGGGGTGATGCATAAAACAAGGGTTTGAAATTAGCTCAGAGACCGCTCCATAAGCCAAATATGTAATAGACAAGGCCTACTCCCTGCTCAGTGAACTGGACTCAACACACCCTAGTCACCACACAAGAATATATCTGACTAGTAAGAATCTGAAAACCTATGTATCGATATCTCTCTGCAAGTGAATCAAGAGGGTGTAAAGCGGCATCAACACAGCAGGGAAAAGCAGCCAAGCCCGATTCTAAACATAAATTACTTTAAAAAACCCACAAAACAAAGACAGTGAAAGAGAGAGAAATTCTTACAAAATCCGTTCAGGGTCTATGATGCAACCTGGATTGACCATATCTAGACCCACAGCTGGATGAGACATAAGGCTGGACACTCTTGGGGCTGAGAGGATTGGTGAGGTTGGGTGAGCAAATGCAGATACTTTAAAGTAACACTGCAGGGAACACACCCCATGGGTCTCAAATCTCCAGGTACAAGGGCATCTTCCTACATCAAAACATGCATGGGAAACCCAGAAGATGGTATGCCATGAGATCGGGAAAGGTTTCTAAAACGCACCTCATTTCTCCTCTCCTTGTGCTCGGGTTGGCCATTCCAGCCGCTTGACTAACCATCTCCCTACTTGGAGAATCAGCACCTTTAACCTCCTGATTGTACAGGTTGCAATTTGTCCTGAGGATGAATGGGAAGACGCAGAACCAACGAGAGACGAGCCATAGGTGTTGGGACAGGCATAGGTCACTCCATTTTCCCATCAGGAAGAAGAATGAACCACAGGCTCAGCCTGCCCCCCAGAACCAAAATAGGGCCTGAAGCAATCCTGCGCTTTTGCGGCCAGCTCCCCAAAAAGCGAGGAGACAAATGGAGCTCAGGGGCACTGCAATTCACAAACGTGCAGAGTTATAAATGAGAACTCTCGTCCACAAATATATTGAGGGAAGGCAACGAAGAGGATTTGAAAGCAAGGCAGATTTGCAGGAAACAGATTTCAGGAGGTAGATTCGACTCGCATTTAAAGCACATGAAAAGCGGCAAAACGTTGACAATGATGCCCTTGGCCAAAAAGGGCGTATGCGTTTTTTCCTGAATATATTCAGGAAAAAACGCATACGCCCTTTTTGGCCAACCAAGCAAGCCGGAAGGGCAAATCAGCGCTACAAAGAAGTCTCGCTTGCCCTCGGTCAAAAGGGCCATGCTGAACAAAGTGTAAAAACCAGAAAAGCAGGACAGGCCATGGAGACATGGGAGCCTTGCCATGCTGATGGGCGGGATGTAAATTCCCAACAGGCACTCTGGAGAAGAGTACGGTGTGTCCTGAAACAAGTAATAAACACAGCGTTGAGAGCATAGGGCACTTCCACTCATGGGCGTATAAATTGGGAAAACTAAAAGTCAACAAGACACAGGCACCCCAAACTTTACGGCTGCTCTGTTGCCAAGAACCTCCGCTTCGGTACACCTTCAATATCCAGGAAAGAGAAAAATGGATAAAGAAATGGTGGTACTTGGCACAATGGAATATCACTCAGCCATGAAATCAATGACATAAGGCTAGTTAGCAGCATGATGAGTGGATTTAGGTACGATGATTCTAAGTGAAATAAGTCACACAGAAAAAGGCCCTTATACTAAGATATCGCTTCTAGAGGGAATGTCAAAATCGCTACACTTGAACTGAATTACAAAACAGAACAGAGGCACACCTTTAGAAGACACACTATGGCTGCTTAACGGGAAAGGTGAGGTGGGGTGATGCATAAAACAAGGGTTTGAAATTAGCTCAGACACCGCTCCATAAGCCAAATATGTAATAGACAAGGCCTACTCCCTGCTCAGTGTACTGGACTCAACACCCCCTAGTCACCGCACAAGAATATATCTGACTAGTATGAATCTGAAAACCTATGTATTGATATCTCTCTGCAAGTGAATCAAGAGGGTGTAAAGCGGCATAAACACAGCAGGGAAAAGCAGCCAAACCCCATTCTAAACATACATTACTTTAAAAAACCCACAAAGCAAAGAGAGTGAAAGAGAGAGAAATTCTTACAAATCCGTTCAGGGTCTCTGATGCAACCTGGATTGACCATATCTAGACCCACAGCTGGATGAGTCATAAGGCTGGACACTCTTGGGGCTGAGAGGATTGGTGAGGTTGGGTGAGCAAATGCAGATACTTTAAAGTAATACCGCGGGGTACCCACCCCATGGTTCTCAAATCTCCAGGTACAAGGGAATCTTCCTACATCAAAACATGCATGGGAAACCCAGAAGATGGTATGCCGTGAGATCGGGAAATGTTTCTAAAACGCACCTCATTTCTCCTCTCCTTGTGCTCGGGTTCGCCATTCCAGCCGCTTGACTAACCATCTCTCTACTTGGAGAATCAGCACCTTTAACCTCCTGTTTCGTCCAGGTTGCAATTTGTCCTGAGGATGAACGGGAAGACGGGGAACCAACGAGAGACTAGCCCTAGGTGATGGGACAGGCACAGGTCACTCCATTTTCCCATCAGGAAGAAGAATGAACCACAGGCTCAGCCTGCCCCCCAGAACCAAAATAGGGCCTGAAGCAATCCTGCGCTTTTGCGGCCAGCCCCAAAAAAAGCGAGGAGACAAATGGAGCTCAGGGGCACTGCAATTCACAAACGTGCAGAGTTATAAATGAGAACTCTCGTCCACAAATATATTGAGGGAAGGCAACGAAGAGGATTTGAAAGCAAGGCAGATTTGCAGGAAACAGATTTCAGGAGGTAGATTCGACTCGCCTTTAAAGCACATGAAAAGCGGCAAAAGGTTGACAATGATGCCCTTGGCCAAAAAGGGCGTATGCGCTTTTTCCTGAATATATTCAGGAAAAAACGCATACGCCCTTTTTGGCCAACCAAGCAAGCCGGAAGGGCAAATCAGCGCTACAAAGAAGTCTCGCTTGCCCTCGGTCAAAAGGGCCATGCTGAACAAACTGTAAAAACCAGAAAAGCAGGACAGGCCATGGAGACATGGGAGCCTTGCTACGCTGATGGGTGGGATGTAAATTGCCAACAGGCACTCTGGAGAAGAGTACGGTGTGTCCTGAAACAAGTAATAAACACAGCGTTGAGAGCATAGGGCACTTCCACTCATGGGCGTATAAATTGGGAAAACTAAAAATCAACAAGACACCGGCACCCCAAACTTTACGGCTGCTCTGTTGCCAAGAACCTCCGCTTCGGTACACCTTCAGTATCCCAGGAAAGAGAAAAATGGATAAAGAAATGGTGGTACTTGGCACAATGCAATATCACTCAGCCATGAAATCAATGTCATAAGGCTAGTTAGCAGCATGATGAGTGGATTTAGGTACGATGATTCTAAGTGAAATAGTCACACAGAAAAAGGCACTTATCCTAAGATATCGCTTATAGAGGGAATGTCAAAATCGCTACACTTGAACTGAATTACAAAACAGAACAGAGGCACACCTTTAGAAGACACACTATGGCTGCTTAACCGGAAAGGTGAGGTGGGGTGATGCATAAAAAAAGGGTTTGAAATTAGCTCAGACACCGCTCCATAAGCCAAATATGTACTAGACAAGGCCTACTCCCTGCTCAGTGAACTGGACTCAACACCCCCTAGTCACCGCACAAGAATATATCTGACTAGTATGAATCTGAAGACCTATGTATCGATATCTCTCTGCAAGTGAATCAAGAGGGTGTAAAGCGGCATAAACACAGCAGGGAAAAGCAGCCAAACCCCATTCTAAACATACATTACTTTAAAAAAGCCACAAAGCAAAGACAGTGAAAGAGAGAGAAATTCTTACAATATCCGTTCAGGGTCTCTGATGCAACCTGGATTGACCATATCTAGACCCACAGCTGGATGAGATATAAGGCTGGACACTCTTGGGGCTGAGAGGATTGGTGAGGTTGGGTGAGCAAACGCAGATAATTTAAAGTAACACTGCGGGGAACACACCCCATGGGTCTCAAATCTCCAGGTACAAGGGCATCTTCCTACATCAAAACATGCATGGGAAACCCAGAAGATGGTATGCCATGAGATCGGGAAAGGTTTCTAAAACGCACCTCATTTCTCCTCTCCTTGTGCTCGGGTTCGCCATTCCAGCCGCTTGACTAACCATCTCCCTACTTGGAGAATCAGCACCTTTAACCTCCTGTTTCGTCCAGGTTGCAATTTGTCCTGAGGATGAACGGGAAGACGGGGAACCAACGAGAGACTAGCCCTAGGTGTTGGGACAGGCACAGGTCACTCCATTTTCCCATCAGGAAGAAGAATGAACCACAGGCTCAGCCTGCCCCCCAAAACCAAAATAGGGCCTGAAGCAATCCTGCGCTTTTGCGGCCAGCTCCCAAAAAAGCGAGGAGACAAATGGAGCTCAGGGGCACTGCAATTCACAAACGTGCAGAGTTATAAATGAGATCTCTCGTCCACAAATATTTTGAGGGAAGGCAACGAAGAGGATTTGAAAGCAAGGCAGATTTGCAGGAAACAGATTTCAGGAGGTAGATTCGACTCGCCTTTAAAGCACATGAAAAGTGACAAAACGTTGACAATGATGCCCTTGGCCAAAAAGGGCGTATGCGTTTTTTCCTGAATATATTCAGGAAAAAACGCATACGCCCTTTTTGGCCAACCAAGCAAGCCGGAAGGGCAAATCAGCGCTACAAAGAAGTCTCGCTTGCCCTCGGTCAAAAGGGCCATGCTGAACGAACTGTAAAAACCAGAAAAGCAGGACAGGCCATGGAGACATGGGAGCCTTGCTACGCTGATGGGCGGGATGTAAATTGCCAACAGGCAATCTGGAGAAGAGTACGGTGTGTCCTGAAACAAGTAATAAACACAGCGTAGAGAGCATAGGGCACTTCCACTCATGGGCGTATAAATTGGGAAAACTAAAAATCAACAAGACACAGGCACCCTAAATTTTACGGCTGCTCTGTTGCCAAGAACCTCCGCTTTGGTCCACCTTCAATATCCCAGGAAAGAGAAAAATGGATAAACAAATGGTGGTACTTGGCACAATGCAATATCACTCAGCCATGAAATCAATGTCATAAGGCTAGTTAGCAGCATGATGAGTGGATTTAGGTACGATGATTCTAAGTGAAATAAGTCACACAGAAAAAGGCACTTATCCTAAGATATCGCTTATAGAGGGAATGTCAAAATCGCTACACTTGAACTGAATTACAAAACAGAACAGAGTCACACCTTTAGAAGACACACTATGGCTGCTTAACTGGAAAGGTGAGGTGGGGTGATGCATAAAACAAGGGTTTGAAATTAGCTCAGACACCGCTCCATAAGCCAAATATGTACTAGACAAGGCCTACTCCCTGCTCAGTGAACTGGACTCAACACCCCCTAGTCACCGCACAAGAATATATCTGACTAGTATGAATCTGAAAACCTATGTATCGATATCTCTCTGCAAGTGAATCAAGAGGGTGTAAAGCGGCATAAACACAGCAGGGAAAAGCAGCCAAACCCCATTCTAAACATACATTACTTTAAAAAACCCACAAAGCAAAGACAGTGAAAGAGAGAGAAATTCTTACAAAATCCGTTCAGGGTCTCTGATGCAACCTGGATTGACCATATCTAGACCCACAGCTGGATGAGACATAAGGCTGGACACTCTTGCGGCTGAGAGGATTGGTGAGGTTGGGTGAGCAAATGCAGATATTTTAAAGTAACACTGCGGGGAACACACCCCATGGGTCTCAAATCTCCAGGTACAAGGGCATCTTCCTACATCAAAACATGCATGGGAAACCCAGAAGATGGTATGCCGTGAGATCGGGAAAAGTTTCTAAAACGCACCTCATTTCTCCTCTCCTTGTGCTCGGGTTCGCCATTCCAGCCGCTTGACTAACCATCTCCCTACTTGGAGAATCAGCACCTTTAACCTCCTGTTTCGTCCAGGTTGCAGTTTGTCCTGAGGATGAACGGGAAGACGGGGAACCAACGAGAGACTAGCCCTAGGTGTTGGGACAGGCACAGGTCACTCCATTTTCACATCAGGAAGAAGAATGAACCACAGGCTCAGCCTGCCCCCCAAAACCAAAATAGGGCCTGAAGCAATCCTGCGCTTTTGCGGCCAGCTCCCAAAAAAGCGAGGAGACAAATGGAGCTCAGGGGCACTGCAATTCACAAACGTGCAGAGTTATAAATGAGATCTCTCGTCCACAAATATTTTGAGGGAAGGCAACGAAGAGGATTTGAAAGCAAGGCAGATTTGCAGGAAACAGATTTCAGGAGGTAGATTCGACTCGCCTTTAAAGCACATGAAAAGTGACAAAACGTTGACAATGATGCCCTTGGCCAAAAAGGGCGTATGCGTTTTTTCCTGAATATATTCAGGAAAAAACGCATACGCCCTTTTTGGCCAACCAAGCAAGCCGGAAGGGCAAATCAGCGCTACAAAGAAGTCTCGCTTGCCCTCGGTCAAAAGGGCCATGCTGAACAAACTGTAAAAACCAGAAAAGCAGGACAGGCCATGGAGACATGGGAGCCTTGCTACGCTGATGGGCGGGATGTAAATTGCCAACAGGCAATCTGGAGAAGAGTACGGTGTGTCCTGAAACAAGTAATAAACACAGCGTAGAGAGCATAGGGCACTTCCACTCATGGGCGTATAAATTGGGAAAACTAAAAATCAACAAGACACAGGCACCCTAAAGTTTACGGCTGCTCTGTTGCCAAGAACCTCCGCTTCGGTACACCTTCAATATCCCAGGAAAGAGAAAAATGGATAAAGAAATGGTGGTACTTGGCACAATGAAATATCACTCAGCCATGAAATCAATGTCATAAGGCTAGTTAGCAGCATGATGAGTGGATTTAGGTACGATGATTCTAAGTGAAATAAGTCACACAGAAAAAGGCACTTATCCTAAGATATCGCTTATAGAGGGAATGTCAAAATCGCTACACTTGAACTGAATTACAAAACAGAACAGAGTCACACCTTTAGAAGACACACTATGGCTGCTTAACTGGAAAGGTGAGGTGGGGTGATGCATAAAACAAGGGTTTGAAATTAGCTCAGACACCGCTCCATAAGCCAAATATGTACTAGACAAGGCCTACTCCCTGCTCAGTGAACTGGACTCAACACCCCCTAGTCACCGCACAAGAATATATCTGACTAGTATGAATCTGAAAACCTATGTATTGATATCTCTCTGCAAGTGAATCAAGAGGGTGTAAAGCGGCATAAACACAGCAGGGAAAAGCAGCCAAACCCCATTCTAAACATACATTACTTTAAAAAACCCACAAAGCAAAGACAGTGAAAGAGAGAGAAATTCTTACAAAATCCGTTCAGGGTCTCTGATGCAACCTGGATTGACCATATCTAGACCCACAGCTGGATGAGACATAAGGCTGGACACTCTTGCGGCTGAGAGGATTGGTGAGGTTGGGTGAGCAAATGCAGATACTTTAAAGTAATACTGCGGGGTACCCACCCCATGGGTCTCAAATCTCCGGGTACAAGGGCATCTTCCTACATCAAATCATGCATGGGAAACCCAGAAGATGGTATGCCGTGAGATCGGGAAAAGTTTCTAAAACGCACGTCATTTCTCCTCTCCTTGTGCTCGGGTTCGCCATTCCAGCCGCTTGACTAACCATCTCCCTACTTGGAGAATCAGCACCTTTAACCTCCTGTTTCGTCCAGGTTGCAGTTTGTCCTGAGGATGAACGGGAAGACGGGGAACCAACGAGAGACTAGCCCTAGGTGTTGGGACAGGCACAGGTCACTCCATTTTCCCATCAGGAAGAAGAATGAACCACAGGCTCAGCCTGCCCCCCAAAACCAAAATAGGGCCTGAAGCAATCCTGCGCTTTTGCGGCCAGCTCCCAAAAAAGCGAGGAGACAAATGGAGCTCAGGGGCACTGCAATTCACAAACGTGCAGAGTTATAAATGAGATCTCTCGTCCACAAATATTTTGAGGGAAGGCAACGAAGAGGATTTGAAAGCAAGGCAGATTTGCAGGAAACAGATTTCAGGAGGTAGATTCGACTCGCCTTTAAAGCACATGAAAAGTGACAAAACGTTGACAATGATGCCCTTGGCCAAAAAGGGCGTATGCGTTTTTTCCTGAATATATTCAGGAAAAAACGCATACGCCCTTTTTGGCCAACCAAGCAAGCCGGAAGGGCAAATCAGCGCCACAAAGAAGTCTCGCTTGCCCTCGTTCAAAAGGGCCATGCTGAACAAACTGTAAAAACCAGAAAAGCAGGACAGGCCATGGAGACATGGGAGCCTTGCTACGCTGATGGGCGGGATGTAAATTGCCAACAGGCAATCTGGAGAAGAGTACGGTGTGTCCTGAAACAAGTAATAAACACAGCGTAGAGAGCATAGGGCACTTCCACTCATGGGCGTATAAATTGGGAAAACTAAAAATCAACAAGACACAGGCACCCTAAAGTTTACGGCTGCTCTGTTGCCAAGAACCTCCGCTTCGGTACACCTTCAATATCCCAGGAAAGAGAAAAATGGATAAACAAATGGTGGTACTTGGCACAATGCAATATCACTCAGCCATGAAATCAATGTCATAAGGCTAGTTAGCAGCATGATGAGTGGATTTAGGTACGATGATTCTAAGTGAAATAAGTCACACAGAAAAAGGCACTTATCCTAAGATATCGCTTATAGAGGGAATGTCAAAATCGCTACACTTGAACTGAATTACAAAACAGAACAGAGTCACACCTTTAGAAGACACACTATGTCTGCTTAACTGGAAAGGTGAGGTGGGGTGATCCATAAAACAAGGGTTTGAAATTAGCTCAGACACCGCTCCATAAGCCAAATATGTACTAGACAAGGCCTACTCCCTGCTCAGTGAACTGGACTCAACACCCCCTAGTCACCGCACAAGAATATATCTGACTAGTATGAATCTGAAAACCTATGTATCGATATCTCTCTGCAAGTGAATCAAGAGGGTGTAAAGCGGCATAAACACAGCAGGGAAAAGCAGCCAAACCCCATTCTAAACATACATTACTTTAAAAAACCCACAAAGCAAAGACAGTGAAAGAGAGAGAAATTCTTACAAAATCCGTTCAGGGTCTCTGATGCAACCTGGATTGACCATATCTAGACCCACAGCTGGATGAGACATAAGGCTGGACACTCTTGCGGCTGAGAGGATTGGTGAGGTTGGGTGAGCAAATGCAGATACTTTAAAGTAATACTGCGGGGTACCCACCCCATAGGTCTCAAATCTCCGGGTACAAGGGCATCTTCCTACATCAAAACATGCATGGGAAACCCAGAAGATGGTATGCCGTGAGATCGGGAAAAGTTTCTAAAACGCACCTCATTTCTCCTCTCCTTGTGCTCGGGTTCGCCATTCCAGCCGCTTGACTAACCATCTCCCTACTTGGAGAATCAGCACCTTTAACCTCCTGATTCGTCCAGGTTGCAGTTTGTCCTGAGGATGAACGGGAAGACGGGGAACCAACGAGAGACTAGCCCTAGGTGTTGGGACAGGCACAGGTCACTCCATTTTCCCATCAGGAAGAAGAATGAACCACAGGCTCAGCCTGCCCCCCAAAACCAAAATAGGGCCTGAAGCAATCCTGCGCTTTTGCGGCCAGCTCCCAAAAAAGCGAGGAGACAAATGGAGCTCAGGGGCACTGCAATTCACAAACGTGCAGAGTTATAAATGAGATCTCTCGTCCACAAATATTTTGAGGGAAGGCAACGAAGAGGATTTGAAAGCAAGGCAGATTTGCAGGAAACAGATTTCAGGAGGTAGATTCGACTCGCCTTTAAAGCACATGAAAAGTGACAAAACGTTGACAATGATGCCCTTGGCCAAAAAGGGCGTATGCGTTTTTTCCTGAATATATTCAGGAAAAAACGCATACGCCCTTTTTGGCCAACCAAGCAAGCCGGAAGGGCAAATCAGCGCTACAAAGAAGTCTCGCTTGCCCTCGGTCAAAAGGGCCATGCTGAACAAACTGTAAAAACCAGAAAAGCAGGACAGGCCATGGAGACATGGGAGCCTTGCTACGCTGATGGGCGGGATGTAAATTGCCAACAGGCAATCTGGAGAAGAGTACGGTGTGTCCTGAAACAAGTAATAAACACAGCGTAGAGAGCATAGGGCACTTCCACTCATGGGCGTATAAATTGGGAAAACTAAAAATCAACAAGACACAGGCACCCTAAAGTTTACGGCTGCTCTGTTGCCAAGAACCTCCGCTTCGGTACACCTTCAATATCCCAGGAAAGAGAAAAATGGATAAAGAAATGGTGGTACTTGGCACAATGAAATATCACTCAGCCATGAAATCAATGTCATAAGGCTAGTTAGCAGCATGATGAGTGGATTTAGGTACGATGATTCTAAGTGAAATAAGTCACACAGAAAAAGGCACTTATCCTAAGATATCGCTTATAGAGGGAATGTCAAAATCGCTACACTTGAACTGAATTACAAAACAGAACAGAGTCACACCTTTAGAAGACACACTATGGCTGCTTAACTGGAAAGGTGAGGTGGGGTGATGCATAAAACAAGGGTTTGAAATTAGCTCAGACACCGCTCCATAAGCCAAATATGTACTAGACAAGGCCTACTCCCTGCTCAGTGAACTGGACTCAACACCCCCTAGTCACCGCACAAGAATATATCTGACTAGTATGAATCTGAAAACCTATGTATCGATATCTCTCTGCAAGTGAATCAAGAGGGTGTAAAGCGGCATAAACACAGCAGGGAAAAGCAGCCAAACCCCATTCTAAACATACATTACTTTAAAAAACCCACAAAGCAAAGACAGTGAAAGAGAGAGTAATTCTTACAAAATCCGTTCAGGGTCTCTGATGCAACCTGGATTGACCATATCTAGACCCACAGCTGGATGAGACATAAGGCTGGACACTCTTGCGGCTGAGAGGATTGGTGAGGTTGGGTGAGCAAATGCAGATACTTTAAAGTAATACTGCGGGGTACCCACCCCATAGGTCTCAAATCTCCGGGTACAAGGGCATCTTCCTACATGAAAACATGCATGGGAAACCCAGAAGATGGTATGCCGTGAGATCGGGAAAAGTTTCTAAAACGCACCTCATTTCTCCTCTCCTTGTGCTCGGGTTCGCCATTCCAGCCGCTTGACTAACCATCTCCCTACTTGGAGAATCAGCACCTTTAACCTCCTGTTTCGTCCAGGTTGCAGTTTGTCCTGAGGATGAACGGGAAGACGGGGAACCAACGAGAGACTAGCCCTAGGTGTTGGGACAGGCACAGGTCACTCCATTTTCACATCAGGAAGAAGAATGAACCACAGGCTCAGCCTGCCCCCCAAAACCAAAATAGGGCCTGAAGCAATCCTGCGCTTTTGCGGCCAGCTCCCAAAAAAGCGAGGAGACAAATGGAGCTCAGGGGCACTGCAATTCACAAACGTGCAGAGTTATAAATGAGATCTCTCGTCCACAAATATTTTGAGGGAAGGCAACGAAGAGGATTTGAAAGCAAGGCAGATTTGCAGGAAACAGATTTCAGGAGGTAGATTCGACTCGCCTTTAAAGCACATGAAAAGTGACAAAACGTTGACAATGATGCCCTTGGCCAAAAAGGGCGTATGCGTTTTTTCCTGAATATATTCAGGAAAAAACGCATACGCCCTTTTTGGCCAACCAAGCAAGCCAGAAGGGCAAATCAGCGCTACAAAGAAGTCTCGCTTGCCCTCGGTCAAAAGGGCCATGCTGAACAAACTGTAAAAACCAGAAAAGCAGGACAGGCCATGGAGACATGGGAGCCTTGCTACGCTGATGGGCGGGATGTAAATTGCCAACAGGCAATCTGGAGAAGAGTACGGTGTGTCCTGAAACAAGTAATAAACACAGCGTAGAGAGCATAGGGCACTTCCACTCATGGGCGTATAAATTGGGAAAACTAAAAATCAACAAGACACAGGCACTCTAAAGTTTACGGCTGCTCTGTTGCCAAGAACCTCCGCTTCGGTACACCTTCAATATCCCAGGAAAGAGAAAAATGGATAAAGAAATGGTGGTACTTGGCACAATGAAATATCACTCAGCCATGAAATCAATGTCATAAGGCTAGTTAGCAGCATGATGAGTGGATTTAGGTACGATGATTCTAAGTGAAATAAGTCACACAGAAAAAGGCACTTATCCTAAGATATCGCTTATAGAGGGAATGTCAAAATCGCTACACTTGAACTGAATTACAAAACAGAACAGAGTCACACCTTTAGAAGACACACTATGGCTGCTTAACTGGAAAGGTGAGGTGGGGTGATGCATAAAACAAGGGTTTGAAATTAGCTCAGACACCGCTCCATAAGCCAAATATGTACTAGACAAGGCCTACTCCCTGCTCAGTGAACTGGACTCAACACCCCCTAGTCACCGCACAAGAATATATCTGACTAGTATGAATCTGAAAACCTATGTATCGATATCTCTCTGCAAGTGAATCAAGAGGGTGTAAAGCGGCATAAACACAGCAGGGAAAAGCAGCCAAACCCCATTCTAAACATACATTACTTTAAAAAACCCACAAAGCAAAGACAGTGAAAGAGAGAGAAATTCTTACAAAATCCGTTCAGGGTCTCTGATGCAACCTGGATTGACCATATCTAGACCCACAGCTGGATGAGACATAAGGCTGGACACTCTTGCGGCTGAGAGGATTGGTGAGGTTGGGTGAGCAAATGCAGATACTTTAAAGTAATACTGCGGGGTACCCACCCCATGGGTCTCAAATCTCCGGGTACAAGGGCATCTTCCTACATCAAATCATGCATGGGAAACCCAGAAGATGGTATGCCGTGAGATCGGGAAAAGTTTCTAAAACGCACGTCATTTCTCCTCTCCTTGTGCTCGGGTTCGCCATTCCAGCCGCTTGACTAATCATCTCCCTACTTGGAGAATCAGCACCTTTAACCTCCTGTTTCGTCCAGGTTGCAGTTTGTCCTGAGGATGAACGGGAAGACGGGGAACCAACGAGAGACTAGCCCTAGGTGTTGGGACAGGCACAGGTCACTCCATTTTCCCATCAGGAAGAAGAATGAACCACAGGCTCAGCCTGCCCCCCCAAAACCAAAATAGGGCCTGAAGCAATCCTGCGCTTTTGCGGCCAGCTCCCAAAAAAGCGAGGAGACAAATGGAGCTCAGGGGCACTGCAATTCACAAACGTGCAGAGTTATAAATGAGATCTCTCGTCCACAAATATTTTGAGGGAAGGCAACGAAGAGGATTTGAAAGCAAGGCAGATTTGCAGGAAACAGATTTCAGGAGGTAGATTCGACTCGCCTTTAAAGCACATGAAAAGTGACAAAACGTTGACAATGATGCCCTTGGCCAAAAAGGGCGTATGCGTTTTTTCCTGAATATATTCAGGAAAAAACGCATACGCCCTTTTTGGCCAACCAAGCAAGCCGGAAGGGCAAATCAGCGCTACAAAGAAGTCTCGCTTGCCCTCGTTCAAAAGGGCCATGCTGAACAAACTGTAAAAACCAGAAAAGCAGGACAGGCCATGGAGACATGGGAGCCTTGCTACGCTGATGGGCGGGATGTAAATTGCCAACAGGCAATCTGGAGAAGAGTACGGTGTGTCCTGAAACAAGTAATAAACACAGCGTAGAGAGCATAGGGCACTTCCACTCATGGGCGTATAAATTGGGAAAACTAAAAATCAACAAGACACAGGCACCCTAAAGTTTACGGCTGCTCTGTTGCCAAGAACCTCCGCTTCGGTACACCTTCAATATCCCAGGAAAGAGAAAAATGGATAAAGAAATGGTGGTACTTGGCACAATGCAATATCACTCAGCCATGAAATCAATGTCATAAGGCTAGTTAGCAGCATGATGAGTGGATTTAGGTACGATGATTCTAAGTGAAATAAGTCACACAGAAAAAGGCACTTATCCTAAGATATCGCTTATAGAGGGAATGTCAAAATCGCTACACTTGAACTGAATTACAAAACAGAACAGAGTCACACCTTTAGAAGACACACTATGTCTGCTTAACTGGAAAGGTGAGGTGGGGTGATCCATAAAACAAGGGTTTGAAATTAGCTCAGACACCGCTCCATAAGCCAAATATGTACTAGACAAGGCCTACTCCCTGCTCAGTGAACTGGACTCAACACCCCCTAGTCACCGCACAAGAATATATCTGACTAGTATGAATCTGAAAACCTATGTATCGATATCTCTCTGCAAGTGAATCAAGAGGGTGTAAAGCGGCATAAACACAGCAGGGAAAAGCAGCCAAACCCCATTCTAAACATACATTACTTTAAAAAACCCACAAAGCAAAGACAGTGAAAGAGAGAGAAATTCTTACAAAATCCGTTCAGGGTCTCTGATGCAACCTGGATTGACCATATCTAGACCCACAGCTGGATGAGACATAAGGCTGGACACTCTTGGGGCTGAGAGGATTGGTGAGGTTGGGTGAGCAAATGCAGATACTTTAAAGTAATACCGCGGGGTACCCACCACATGGGTCTCAAATCTCCAGGTACAAGGGAATCTTCCTACATCAAAACATGCATGGGAAACCCAGAAGATGGTATGCCATTAGATCGGGAAAGGTTTCTAAAACGCACCTCATTTCTCCTCTCCTTGTGCTCGGGTTCACCATTCCAGCCCCTTGACTAACCATCTCCCTACTTGGAGAATCAGCACCTTTAACCTACTGTTTCGTCCAGGTTGCAATTTGTCCTGAGGATGAAGGGGAAGACGGGGAACCAACGAGAGACTAGCCCTAGGTGTTGGGACAGGCACAGGTCACTCCATTTTCCCATCAGGAAGAAGAATGAACCACAGGCTCAGCCTGCCCCCCAGAACCAAAATAGGGCCTGAAGCAATCTTGCGCTTTTGCGGCCAGCTCCCAAAAAAGCGAGGAGACAAATGGAGCTCAGGGGAACTGCAATTCACAAACGTGCAGAGTTATAAATGAGAACTCTCGTCCACAAATATATTGAGGGAAGGCAACGAAGAGGATTTGAAAGCAAGGCAGATTTGCAGGAAACAGATTTCAGGAGGTAGATTCAACTCGCCTTTAAAGCACATGAAAAGTGGCAAAACGTTGACAATGATGCCCTTGGCCAAAAAGGGCGTATGCGTTTTTTCCTGAATATATTCAGGAAAAAACGCATACGCCCTTTTTGGCCAACCAAGCAAGCCGGAAGGGCAAATCAGCACTACAAAGAAGTCTCGCTTGCCCTCGGTCAAAAGGGCCATGCTGAACAAAGTGTAAAAACCAGAAAAGCAGGACAGGCCATGGAGACAAGGGAGCCTTGCTACGCTGATGGGCGGGATGTAAATTGCCAACAGGCACTCTGGAGAAGAGTACGGTGTGTCCTGAAACAAGTAATAAACACAGCTTAGAGAGCATAGGGCACTCCCACTCATGGGAGTATAAATTGGGAAAACTAAAAATCAACAAGACACAGGCACCCTAAAGTTTACGGCTGCTCTGTTTCCAAGAACCTCCGCTTCGGTACACCTTCAATATACCAGGAAAGAGAAAAGTGGATAAAGAAATGGTGGTACTTGGCACAATGGAATATCACTCAGCCATGAAATCAATGTCATAAGGCTAGTTAGCAGCATGATGAGTGGATTTAGGTACGATGATTCTAAGTGAAATAAGTCACACAGAAAAAGACACTTATCCTAAGATATCGCTTATAGAGGGAATGTCAAAATCGCTACACTTGAACTGAATTACAAAACAGAACAGAGTCACACCTTTAGAAGACACACTATGGCTGCTTAACCGGAAAGGTGAGGTGGGGTGATGCATAAAACAAGGGTTTGAAATTAGCTCAGAGACCGCTCCATAAGCCAAATATGTAATAGACAAGGCCTACTCCCTGCTCAGTGAACTGGACTCAACACACCCTAGTCACCACACAAGAATATATCTGAGTAGTAAGAATCTGAAAACATATGTATCGATATCTCTCTGCAAGTGAATCAAGAGTGTGTAAAGCGGCATCAACACAGCAGGGAAAAGCAGCCAAGCCCGATTCTAAACATAAATTACTTTAAAAAACCCACAAAACAAAGACAGTGAAAGAGAGAGAAATTCTTACAAAATCCGTTCAGGGTCTCTGATGCAACCTGGATTCACCATATCTAGACCCACAGCTGGATGAGACATAAGGCTGGACACTCTTGGGGCTGAGAGGATTGGTGAGGTTGGGTGAGCAAACGCAGATACTTTAAAGTAATACTGTGGGGAACACACCCCATGGGTCTCAAATCTCCAGGTACAAGGGCATCTTCCTACATCAAAACATGCATGGGAAACCCAGAAGATGGTATGCCATGAGATCGGGAAAGGTTTCTAAAACGCACATCATTTCTCCTCTCCTTGTGCTCGGGTTCGCCATTCCAGCCACTTGACTAACCATCTCCCTAATTGGAGAATCAGCACCTTTAACCTCCTATTTCGTCCAGGTTGCAATTTGTCCTGAGGATGAAGGGGAAGACGGGGAAACAACGAGAGACTAGCCCTAGGTGTTGGGACAGGCACAGGTCACTCCATTTTCCCATCAGGAAGAAGAATGAACCACAGGCTCAGCCTGCCCCCCAGAACCAAAATAGGGCCTGAAGCAATCCTGCGCTTTTGCAGCCAGCTCCCAAAAAAGCGAGGAGACAAATGGAGCTCAGGGGCACTGCAATTCACAAACGTGCAGAGTTATCAATGAGAACTCTCGTCCACAAATATATTGAGGGAAGGCAACGAAGAGGATTTGAAAGCAAGGCAGATTTTCAGGAAACAGATTTCAGGATGTAGATTCGACTCGCCTGTAAAGCACATGAAACGCGGCAAAACGTTGACAATGAGGCCCTTGGCCAAAAAGGGCGTATGCGTTTTTTCCTGAATATATTCAGGAAAAAACGCATACGCCCTTTTTGGCCAACCAAGCAAGCCGGAAGGGCAAATCAGCGCTACAAAGAAGTCTCGCTTGCCCTCGGTCAAAAGGGCAATGCTGAAGAATGTTTAAAAACCAGAAAAGCAGGACAGGCCATGGAGACATGGGAGCCTTGCTACGCTGATGGGCGGGATGTAAATTGCCAACAGGCACTCTGGAGAAGTGTATGGTGTGTCCTGAAACAAGTAATAAACACAGCTTAGAGAGCATAGGGCACTTCCACTCATGGGCGTATAAATTGGGAAAACTAAAAATCAACAAGACACAGGCACCCTAAAGTTTACGGCTGCTCTGTTGCCAAGAACCTCCGCTTCGGTACACCTTCAATATCCCAGGAAAGAGAAAAATGGATAAAGAAATGGTGGTACTTGGCACAATGCAATATCACTCAGCCATGAAATCAATGTCATAAGGCTAGTTAGCAGCATGATGAGTGGATTTAGGTACGATGATTCTAAGTGAAATAAGTCACACAGAAAAAGGCACTTATCCTAAGATATCGCTTATAGAGGGAATGTCAAAATCGCTACACTTGAACTGAATTACAAAACAGAACAGAGTCACACCTTTAGAAGACACACTATGTCTGCTTAACTGGAAAGGTGAGGTGGGGTGATGCATAAAACAAGGGTTTGAAATTAGCTCAGACACCGCTCCATAAGCCAAATATGTACTAGACAAGGCCTACTCCCTGCTCAGTGAACTGGACTCAACACCCCCTAGTCACCGCACAAGAATATATCTGACTAGTATGAATCTGAAAACCTATGTATCGATATCTCTCTGCAAGTGAATCAAGAGGGTGTAAAGCGGCATAAACACAGCAGGGAAAAGCAGCCAAACCCCATTCTAAACATACATTACTTTAAAAAAGCCACAAAGCAAAGACAGTGAAAGAGAGAGAAATTCTTACAAAATCCGTTCAGGGTCTCTGATGCAACCTGGATTCACCATATCTAGACCCACAGCTGGATGAGACATAAGGCTGGACACTCTTGGGGCTGAGAGGATTGGTGAGGTTGGGTGAGCAAACGCAGATACTTTAAAGTAATACTGTGGGGAACACACCCCATGGGTCTCAAATCTCCAGGTACAAGGGCATCTTCCTACATCAAAACATGCATGGGAAACCCAGAAGATGGTATGCCATGAGATCGGGAAAGGTTTCTACAACGCACCTCATTTCTCCTCTCCTTGTGCTCGGGTTCGCCATTCCAGCCACTTGACTAACCATCTCCCTAATTGGAGAATCAGCACCTTTAACCTCCTATTTCGTCCAGGTTGCAATTTGTCCTGAGGATTAAGGGGAAGACGGGGAAACAACGAGAGACTAGCCCTAGGTGTTGGGACAGGCACAGGTCACTCCATTTTCCCATCAGGAAGAAGAATGAACCACAGGCTCAGCCTGCCCCCCAGAACCAAAATAGGGCCTGAAGCAATCCTGCGCTTTTGCGGCCAGCTCCCAAAAAAGCGAGGAGACAAATGGAGCTCAGGGGCACTGCAATTCACAAACGTGCAGAGTTATAAATGAGAACTCTCGTCCACAAATATATTGAGGGAAGGCAACGAAGAGGATTTGAAAGCAAGGCAGATTTGCAGGAAACAGATTTCAAGAGGTAGATTCGACTCGCCTTTAAAGCACATGAAAAGCGGCAAAACGTTGACAATGAGGCCCTTGGCCAAAAAGGGCGTATGCGTTTTTTCCTGAATATATTCAGGAAAAAACGCATACGCCCTTTTTGGCCAACCAAGCAAGCCGGAAGGGCAAATCAGCGCTACAAAGAAGTCTCGCTTGCCCTCGGTCAAAAGGGCCATGCTGAACAAAGTGTAAAAACCAGAAAAGCAGGACAGGCCATGGAGACAAGGGAGCCTTGCTACGCTGATGGGCGGGATGTAAATTGCCAACAGGCACTCTGGAGAAGAGTACGGTGTGTCCTGAAACAAGTAATAAACACAGCTTAGAGAGCATAGGGCACTCCCACTCATGGGAGTATAAATTGGGAAAACTAAAAATCAACAAGACACAGGCACCCTAAAGTTTACGGCTGCTCTGTTTCCAAGAACCTCCGCTTCGGTACACCTTCAATATACCAGGAAAGAGAAAAGTGGATAAAGAAATGGTGGTACTTGGCACAATGGAATATCACTCAGCCATGAAATCAATGTCATAAGGCTAGTTAGCAGCATGATGAGTGGATTTAGGTACGATGATTCTAAGTGAAATAAGTCACACAGAAAAAGACACTTATCCTAAGATATCGCTTATAGAGGGAATGTCAAAATCGCTACACTTGAACTGAATTACAAAACAGAACAGAGTCACACCTTTAGAAGACACACTATGGCTGCTTAACCGGAAAGGTGAGGTGGGGTGATGCATAAAACAAGGGTTTGAAATTAGCTCAGAGACCGCTCCATAAGCCAAATATGTAATAGACAAGGCCTACTCCCTGCTCAGTGAACTGGACTCAACACACCCTAGTCACCACACAAGAATATATCTGAGTAGTAAGAATCTGAAAACATATGTATCGATATCTCTCTGCAAGTGAATCAAGAGTGTGTAAAGCGGCATCAACACAGCAGGGAAAAGCAGCCAAGCCCGATTCTAAACATAAATTACTTTAAAAAACCCACAAAACAAAGACAGTGAAAGAGAGAGAAATTCTTACAAAATCCGTTCAGGGTCTCTGATGCAACCTGGATTCACCATATCTAGACCCACAGCTGGATGAGACATAAGGCTGGACACTCTTGGGGCTGAGAGGATTGGTGAGGTTGGGTGAGCAAACGCAGATACTTTAAAGTAATACTGTGGGGAACACACCCCATGGGTCTCAAATCTCCAGGTACAAGGGCATCTTCCTACATCAAAACATGCATGGGAAACCCAGAAGATGGTATGCCATGAGATCGGGAAAGGTTTCTAAAACGCACATCATTTCTCCTCTCCTTGTGCTCGGGTTCGCCATTCCAGCCACTTGACTAACCATCTCCCTAATTGGAGAATCAGCACCTTTAACCTCCTATTTCGTCCAGGTTGCAATTTGTCCTGAGGATGAAGGGGAAGACGGGGAAACAACGAGAGACTAGCCCTAGGTGTTGGGACAGGCACAGGTCACTCCATTTTCCCATCAGGAAGAAGAATGAACCACAGGCTCAGCCTGCCCCCCAGAACCAAAATAGGGCCTGAAGCAATCCTGCGCTTTTGCAGCCAGCTCCCAAAAAAGCGAGGAGACAAATGGAGCTCAGGGGCACTGCAATTCACAAACGTGCAGAGTTATCAATGAGAACTCTCGTCCACAAATATATTGAGGGAAGGCAACGAAGAGGATTTGAAAGCAAGGCAGATTTTCAGGAAACAGATTTCAGGATGTAGATTCGACTCGCCTGTAAAGCACATGAAACGCGGCAAAACGTTGACAATGAGGCCCTTGGCCAAAAAGGGCGTATGCGTTTTTTCCTGAATATATTCAGGAAAAAACGCATACGCCCTTTTTGGCCAACCAAGCAAGCCGGAAGGGCAAATCAGCGCTACAAAGAAGTCTCGCTTGCCCTCGGTCAAAAGGGCAATGCTGAAGAATGTTTAAAAACCAGAAAAGCAGGACAGGCCATGGAGACATGGGAGCCTTGCTACGCTGATGGGCGGGATGTAAATTGCCAACAGGCACTCTGGAGAAGTGTATGGTGTGTCCTGAAACAAGTAATAAACACAGCTTAGAGAGCATAGGGCACTTCCACTCATGGGCGTATAAATTGGGAAAACTAAAAATCAACAAGACACAGGCACCCCAAACTTTACGGCTGCTCTGTTGCCAAGAACCTCCGCTTCGGTACACCTTCAATATCCCAGGAAAGAGAAAAATGGATAAAGAAATGGTGGTACTTGGCACAATGCAATATCACTCAGCCATGAAATCAATGTCATAAGGCTAGTTAGCAGCATGATGAGTGGATTTAGGTACGATGATTCTAAGTGAAATAAGTCACACAGAAAAAGGCACTTATCCTAAGATATCGCTTATAGAGGGAATGTCAAAATCGCTACACTTGAACTGAATTACAAAACAGAACAGAGTCACACCTTTAGAAGACACACTATGTCTGCTTAACTGGAAAGGTGAGGTGGGGTGATGCATAAAACAAGGGTTTGAAATTAGCTCAGACACCGCTCCATAAGCCAAATATGTACTAGACAAGGCCTACTCCCTGCTCAGTGAACTGGACTCAACACCCCCTAGTCACCGCACAAGAATATATCTGACTAGTATGAATCTGAAAACCTATGTATCGATATCTCTCTGCAAGTGAATCAAGAGGGTGTAAAGCGGCATAAACACAGCAGGGAAAAGCAGCCAAACCCCATTCTAAACATACATTACTTTAAAAAAGCCACAAAGCAAAGACAGTGAAAGAGAGAGAAATTCTTACAAAATCCGTTCAGGGTCTCTGATGCAACCTGGATTCACCATATCTAGACCCACAGCTGGATGAGACATAAGGCTGGACACTCTTGGGGCTGAGAGGATTGGTGAGGTTGGGTGAGCAAACGCAGATACTTTAAAGTAATACTGTGGGGAACACACCCCATGGGTCTCAAATCTCCAGGTACAAGGGCATCTTCCTACATCAAAACATGCATGGGAAACCCAGAAGATGGTATGCCATGAGATCGGGAAAGGTTTCTACAACGCACCTCATTTCTCCTCTCCTTGTGCTCGGGTTCGCCATTCCAGCCACTTGACTAACCATCTCCCTAATTGGAGAATCAGCACCTTTAACCTCCTATTTCGTCCAGGTTGCAATTTGTCCTGAGGATTAAGGGGAAGACGGGGAAACAACGAGAGACTAGCCCTAGGTGTTGGGACAGGCACAGGTCACTCCATTTTCCCATCAGGAAGAAGAATGAACCACAGGCTCAGCCTGCCCCCCAGAACCAAAATAGGGCCTGAAGCAATCCTGCGCTTTTGCGGCCAGCTCCCAAAAAAGCGAGGAGACAAATGGAGCTCAGGGGCACTGCAATTCACAAACGTGCAGAGTTATAAATGAGAACTCTCGTCCACAAATATATTGAGGGAAGGCAACGAAGAGGATTTGAAAGCAAGGCAGATTTGCAGGAAACAGATTTCAAGAGGTAGATTCGACTCGCCTTTAAAGCACATGAAAAGCGGCAAAACGTTGACAATGAGGCCCTTGGCCAAAAAGGGCGTATGCGTTTTTTCCTGAATATATTCAGGAAAAAACGCATACGCCCTTTTTGGCCAACCAAGCAAGCCGGAAGGGCAAATCAGCGCTACAAAGAAGTCTCGCTTGCCCTCGGTCAAAAGGGCCATGCTGAACAAAGTGTAAAAACCAGAAAAGCAGGACAGGCCATGGAGACAAGGGAGCCTTGCTACGCTGATGGGCGGGATGTAAATTGCCAACAGGCACTCTGGAGAAGAGTACGGTGTGTCCTGAAACAAGTAATAAACACAGCTTAGAGAGCATAGGGCACTCCCACTCATGGGAGTATAAATTGGGAAAACTAAAAATCAACAAGACACAGGCACCCTAAAGTTTACGGCTGCTCTGTTTCCAAGAACCTCCGCTTCGGTACACCTTCAATATACCAGGAAAGAGAAAAGTGGATAAAGAAATGGTGGTACTTGGCACAATGGAATATCACTCAGCCATGAAATCAATGTCATAAGGCTAGTTAGCAGCATGATGAGTGGATTTAGGTACGATGATTCTAAGTGAAATAAGTCACACAGAAAAAGACACTTATCCTAAGATATCGCTTATAGAGGGAATGTCAAAATCGCTACACTTGAACTGAATTACAAAACAGAACAGAGTCACACCTTTAGAAGACACACTATGGCTGCTTAACCGGAAAGGTGAGGTGGGGTGATGCATAAAACAAGGGTTTGAAATTAGCTCAGAGACCGCTCCATAAGCCAAATATGTAATAGACAAGGCCTACTCCCTGCTCAGTGAACTGGACTCAACACACCCTAGTCACCACACAAGAATATATCTGAGTAGTAAGAATCTGAAAACATATGTATCGATATCTCTCTGCAAGTGAATCAAGAGTGTGTAAAGCGGCATCAACACAGCAGGGAAAAGCAGCCAAGCCCGATTCTAAACATAAATTACTTTAAAAAACCCACAAAACAAAGACAGTGAAAGAGAGAGAAATTCTTACAAAATCCGTTCAGGGTCTCTGATGCAACCTGGATTCACCATATCTAGACCCACAGCTGGATGAGACATAAGGCTGGACACTCTTGGGGCTGAGAGGATTGGTGAGGTTGGGTGAGCAAACGCAGATACTTTAAAGTAATACTGTGGGGAACACACCCCATGGGTCTCAAATCTCCAGGTACAAGGGCATCTTCCTACATCAAAACATGCATGGGAAACCCAGAAGATGGTATGCCATGAGATCGGGAAAGGTTTCTAAAACGCACATCATTTCTCCTCTCCTTGTGCTCGGGTTCGCCATTCCAGCCACTTGACTAACCATCTCCCTAATTGGAGAATCAGCACCTTTAACCTCCTATTTCGTCCAGGTTGCAATTTGTCCTGAGGATGAAGGGGAAGACGGGGAAACAACGAGAGACTAGCCCTAGGTGTTGGGACAGGCACAGGTCACTCCATTTTCCCATCAGGAAGAAGAATGAACCACAGGCTCAGCCTGCCCCCCAGAACCAAAATAGGGCCTGAAGCAATCCTGCGCTTTTGCAGCCAGCTCCCAAAAAAGCGAGGAGACAAATGGAGCTCAGGGGCACTGCAATTCACAAACGTGCAGAGTTATCAATGAGAACTCTCGTCCACAAATATATTGAGGGAAGGCAACGAAGAGGATTTGAAAGCAAGGCAGATTTTCAGGAAACAGATTTCAGGATGTAGATTCGACTCGCCTGTAAAGCACATGAAACGCGGCAAAACGTTGACAATGAGGCCCTTGGCCAAAAAGGGCGTATGCGTTTTTTCCTGAATATATTCAGGAAAAAACGCATACGCCCTTTTTGGCCAACCAAGCAAGCCGGAAGGGCAAATCAGCGCTACAAAGAAGTCTCGCTTGCCCTCGGTCAAAAGGGCAATGCTGAAGAATGTTTAAAAACCAGAAAAGCAGGACAGGCCATGGAGACATGGGAGCCTTGCTACGCTGATGGGCGGGATGTAAATTGCCAACAGGCACTCTGGAGAAGTGTATGGTGTGTCCTGAAACAAGTAATAAACACAGCTTAGAGAGCATAGGGCACTTCCACTCATGGGCGTATAAATTGGGAAAACTAAAAATCAACAAGACACAGGCACCCTAAAGTTTACGGCTGCTCTGTTGCCAAGAACCTCCGCTTCGGTACACCTTCAATATCCCAGGAAAGAGAAAAATGGATAAAGAAATGGTGGTACTTGGCACAATGCAATATCACTCAGCCATGAAATCAATGTCATAAGGCTAGTTAGCAGCATGATGAGTGGATTTAGGTACGATGATTCTAAGTGAAATAAGTCACACAGAAAAAGGCACTTATCCTAAGATATCGCTTATAGAGGGAATGTCAAAATCGCTACACTTGAACTGAATTACAAAACAGAACAGAGTCACACCTTTAGAAGACACACTATGTCTGCTTAACTGGAAAGGTGAGGTGGGGTGATGCATAAAACAAGGGTTTGAAATTAGCTCAGACACCGCTCCATAAGCCAAATATGTACTAGACAAGGCCTACTCCCTGCTCAGTGAACTGGACTCAACACCCCCTAGTCACCGCACAAGAATATATCTGACTAGTATGAATCTGAAAACCTATGTATCGATATCTCTCTGCAAGTGAATCAAGAGGGTGTAAAGCGGCATAAACACAGCAGGGAAAAGCAGCCAAACCCCATTCTAAACATACATTACTTTAAAAAAGCCACAAAGCAAAGACAGTGAAAGAGAGAGAAATTCTTACAAAATCCGTTCAGGGTCTCTGATGCAACCTGGATTCACCATATCTAGACCCACAGCTGGATGAGACATAAGGCTGGACACTCTTGGGGCTGAGAGGATTGGTGAGGTTGGGTGAGCAAACGCAGATACTTTAAAGTAATACTGTGGGGAACACACCCCATGGGTCTCAAATCTCCAGGTACAAGGGCATCTTCCTACATCAAAACATGCATGGGAAACCCAGAAGATGGTATGCCATGAGATCGGGAAAGGTTTCTACAACGCACCTCATTTCTCCTCTCCTTGTGCTCGGGTTCGCCATTCCAGCCACTTGACTAACCATCTCCCTAATTGGAGAATCAGCACCTTTAACCTCCTATTTCGTCCAGGTTGCAATTTGTCCTGAGGATTAAGGGGAAGACGGGGAAACAACGAGAGACTAGCCCTAGGTGTTGGGACAGGCACAGGTCACTCCATTTTCCCATCAGGAAGAAGAATGAACCACAGGCTCAGCCTGCCCCCCAGAACCAAAATAGGGCCTGAAGCAATCCTGCGCTTTTGCGGCCAGCTCCCAAAAAAGCGAGGAGACAAATGGAGCTCAGGGGCACTGCAATTCACAAACGTGCAGAGTTATAAATGAGAACTCTCGTCCACAAATATATTGAGGGAAGGCAACGAAGAGGATTTGAAAGCAAGGCAGATTTGCAGGAAACAGATTTCAAGAGGTAGATTCGACTCGCCTTTAAAGCACATGAAAAGCGGCAAAACGTTGACAATGAGGCCCTTGGCCAAAAAGGGCGTATGCGTTTTTTCCTGAATATATTCAGGAAAAAACGCATACGCCCTTTTTGGCCAACCAAGCAAGCCGGAAGGGCAAATCAGCGCTACAAAGAAGTCTCGCTTGCCCTCGGTCAAAAGGGCCATGCTGAACAAACTGTAAAAACCAGAAAAGCAGGACAGGCCATGGAGACATGGGAGCCTTGCTACGCTGATGGGCGGGATGTAAATTGCCAACAGGCACTCTGGAGAAGAGTACGGTGTGTCCTGAAACAAGTAATAAACACAGCGTAGAGAGCATAGGGCACTTCCACTCCTGGGCGTATAAATTGGGAAAATTAAAAATCAACAAGACACAGGCACCCCAAACTTTACGGCTGCTCTGTTGCCAAGAACCTCCGCTTCGGTACACCTTCAATATCCCAGGAAAGAGAAAAATGGATAAAGAAATGGTGGTACTTGGCACAATGCAATATCACTCAGCCATGAAATCAATGTCATAAGGCTAGTTAGCAGCATGATGAGTGGATTTAGGTACGATGATTCTAAGTGAAATAAGTCACACAGAAAAAGGCACTTATCCTAAGATATCGCTTATAGAGGGAATGTCAAAATCGCTACACTTGAACTGAATTACAAACAGAACGGAGTCACACCTTTAGAAGACACACTATGGCTGCTTAACGGGAAAGGTGAGGTGGGGTGATGCATAAAACAAGGGTTTGAAATTAGCTCAGACACCGCTCCATAAGCCAAATATGTAATAGAAAAGGCCTACTCCCTGCTCAGTGAACTGGACTCAACACCCCCTAGTCACCGCAGAAGAATATATCTGACTAGTATGAATCTGAAAACCTATGTATCGATATCTCTCTGCAAGTGAATCAAGAGGGTGTAAAGCTGCATCAACACAGCAGGGAAAAGCAGCCAAACCCCATTCTAAACATAAATTACTTTAAAAACCCACAAAACAAAGACAGTGAAAGAGAGAGAAATTCTTACAAAATCCGTTCAGGGTCTCTGATGCAACCTGGATTGACCATATCTAGACCCACAGCTGGATGAGACATAAGGATGGACACTCTTGGGGCTGAGAGGATTGGTGAGGTTGGGTGAGCAAACGCAGATACATTAAAGTAAAACTGCGGGGAACACACCCCATGGGTCTCAAATCTCCAGGTACAAGGGCATCTTCCTACATCAAAACATGCATTGGAAACCCAGAAGATGGTATGCCATGAGATCGGGAAAGGTTTCTAAAACGCACCTCATTTCTCCTCTCCTTGTGCTCGGGTACGCCATTCCAGCTGCTTGACCAACCATCTCCCTACTTGGAGAATCAGCACCTTTAACCTCCTGATTGTACAGGTTGCAATTTGTCCTGAGGATGAACGGGAAGACGCGGAACCAACGAGAGACGAGCCCTAGGTGTTGGGACAGGCGTAGGTCACTCCATTTTCCCATCAGGAAGAAGAATGAACCACAGGCTCAGCCTGCCCCCCAGAACCAAAATAGGGCCTGAAGCAATCCTGCGCTTTTGCGGCCAGCTCCCAAAAAAGCGAGGAGACAAATGGAGCTCAGGGGCACTGCAATTCACAAACGTGCAGAGTTATAAATGAGAACTCTCGTCCACAAATATATTGAGGGAAGGCAACGAAGAGGATTTGAAAGCAAGGCAGATTTGCAGGAAACAGATTTCAGGAGGTAGAATCTACTCGACTTTAAAGCACATGAAAAGCGGCAAAACGTTGACAATGATGCCCTTGGCCAAAAAGGGCGTATGCGTTTTTTCCTGAATATATTCAGGAAAAAACGCATACGCCCTTTTTGGCCAACCAAGCAAGCCGGAAGGGCAAATCAGCGCTACAAAGAAGTCTCGCTTGCCCTCGGTCAAAAGGGCCATGCTGAACAAAGTGTAAAAACAAGAAAAGCAGGACAGGCCATGGAGACATGGGAGCCTTGCTACGCTGATGGGCGGGATGTAAATTGCCAACAGGCACTCTGGAGAAGAGTACGGTGTGTCCTGAAACAAGTAATAAACACAGTGTAGAGAGCATAGGGCACTTCCACTCATGGGCGTATAAATTGGGAAAACTAAAAATCAACAAGACACAGGCACCCCAAACTTTACGGCTGCTCTGTTGCCAAGAACCTCCGCTTCGGTACACCTTCAATATCCCAGGAAAGAGAAAAATGGATAAAGAAATGGTGGTACTTGGCACAATGGAATATCACTCAGCCATGAAATCAATGTCATAAGGCTAGTTAGCAGCATGATGAGTGGATTTAGGTACGATGATTCTAAGTGAAATAAGTCACACAGAAAAAGGCACTTATCCTAAGATATCGCTTATAGAGGGAATGTCAAAATCGCTAAATTTGAACTGAATTACAAAACAGAACAGAGCCTCACCTTTAGAAGACACACTATGGCTGCTTAACCGGAAAGGTGAGGTGGGGTGATGCATAAAACAAGGGTTTGAAATTAGCTCAGAGACCGCTCCATAAGCCAAATATGTAATAGACAAGGCCTACTCCCTGCTCAGTGAACTGGACTCAACACCCCCTAGTCACCGCACAAGAATATATCTGACTAGTATGAATCTGAAAACCTGTTTATTGATATCTCTCTGCCAGTGAATCAAGAGGGTGTAAAGCGGCATAAACGCAGCAGGGAAAAGCAGCCAAACCCCATTCTAAACATACATTACTTTAAACACCCCACAAAGCAAAGACAGTGAAAGAGAGAGAAATTCTTACAAAATCCGTTCAGGGTCTCTGATGCAACCTGGATTGACCATATCTAGACCCACAGCTGGATGAGACATAAGGCTGGACACTCTTGGGGCTGAGAGGATTGGTGAGGTTGGGTGAGCAAACGCAGATACTTTAAAGTAATACCGCGGGGTACCCACCCCATGGGTCTCAAATCTCCAGGTACAAGGGCATCTTCCTACATCCAAAAATGCATGTGAAACCCAGAAGATGGTATGCCGTGAGATCGGGAAAGGTTTCTAAAACGCACCTCATTTCTCCTCTCCTTTTGCTCGGGTTCCCCATTCCAGCCGCTTGATTCACCATCTCCCTACTTGGAGAATCAGCATCTTTAAACTCCTGTATCGTACAGGTTGCAATTTTCCTGAGGATGAACGGGAAGACAGGCAACCAACGAGAGACTAGCCCTAGGTGTTGGGACAGGCACAGGTCACTCCATTTTCCCATCAGGAAGAAGAATGAACCACAGGCTCAGCCTGCCCCGCAGAACTAAAATAGGGCCTGAAGCAATCCTGCGCTTTTGCGGCCAGCTCCCAAAAAAGCGAGGAGACAAATGGAGCTCAGGGGCACTGCAATTCACAAACGTGCAGAGTTATAAATGAGAACTCTCGTCCACAAATATATTGAGGGAAGGCAACGAAGAGGATTTGAAAGCAAGGCAGATTTGCAGGAAACAGATTTCAGGAGGTAGATTCGACTCGCCTTTAAAGCACATGAAAAGCGGCAAAACGTTGACAATGAGGCCCTTGGCCAAAAAGGGCGTATGCGTTTTTTCCTGAATATATTCAGGAAAAAACGCATACGCCCTTTTTGGCCAACCAAGCAAGCCGGAAGGGCAAATCAGCGCTACAAAGAAGTCTCGCTTGCCCTCGGTCAAAAGGGCCATGCTGAACAAAGTGTAAAAACCAGAAAAGCAGGACAGGCCATGGAGACATGGGAGCCTTGCTACGCTGATGGGCGGGATGTAAATTGCCAACAGGCACTCTGGAGAAGAGTACGGTGTGTCCTGAAACAAGTAATAAACACAGCGTAGAGAGCATAGGGCACTTCCACTCATGGGCGTATAAATTGGGAAAACTAAAAATCAACAAGACACAGGCACCCTAAAGTTTACGGCTGCTCTGTTTCCAAGAACCTCCGCTTCGGTACACCTTCAATATCCCAGGAAAGAGAAAAATGGATAAAGAAATGGTGGTACTTGGCACAATGCAATATCACTCAGCCATGAAATCAATGTCATAAGGCTAGTTAGCAGCATGATGAGTGGATTTAGGTACGATGATTCTAAGTGAAATAAGTCACACAGAAAAAGGCACTTATCCTAAGATATCGCTTATAGAGGGAATGTCAAAATCGCTACACTTGAACTGAATTACAAACAGAACAGAGTCACACCTTTAGAAGACACACTATGGCTGCTTAACGGGAAAGGTGAGGTGGGGTGATGCATAAAACAAGGGTTTGAAATTAGCTCAGACACCGCTCCATAAGCCAAATATGTAATAGACAAGGCCTACTCCCTGCTCAGTGAACTGGACTCAACACCCCCTAGTCACCGCACAAGAATATATCTGACTAGTATGAATCTGAAAACCTATGTATCGATATCTCTCTGCAAGTGAATCAAGAGGGTGTAAAGCGGCATCAACACAGCAGGGAAAAGCAGCCAAACCCCATTCTAAACATAAATTACTTTAAAAACCCACAAAACAAAGACAGTGAAAGAGAGAGAAATTCTTACAAAATCCGTTCAGGGTCTCTGATGCAACCTGGATTGACCATATCTAGACCCACAGCTGGATGAGACATAAGGATGGACACTCTTGGGGCTGAGAGGATTGGTGAGGTTGGGTGAGCAAACGCAGATACATTAAAGTAAAACTGCGGGGAACACACCCATGGGTCTCAAATCTCCAGGTACAAGGGCATCTTCCTACATCAAAACATGCATTGGAAACCCAGAAGATGGTATGCCATGAGATCGGGAAAGGTTTCTAAAACGCACCTCATTTCTCCTCTCCTTGTGCTCGGGTACGCCATTCCAGCTGCTTGACCAACCATCTCCCTACTTGGAGAATCAGCACCTTTAACCTCCTGATTGTACAGGTTGCAATTTGTCCTGAGGATGAACGGGAAGACGCGGAACCAACGAGAGACGAGCCCTAGGTGTTGGGACAGGCGTAGGTCACTCCATTTTCCCATCAGGAAGAAGAATGAACCACAGGCTCAGCCTGCCCCCCAGAACCAAAATAGGGCCTGAAGCAATCCTGCGCTTTTGCGGCCAGCTCCCAAAAAAGCGAGGAGACAAATGGAGCTCAGGGGCACTGCAATTCACAAACGTGCAGAGTTATAAATGAGAACTCTCGTCCACAAATATATTGAGGGAAGGCAACGAAGAGGATTTGAAAGCAAGGCAGATTTGCAGGAAACAGATTTCAGGAGGTAGAATCTACTCGACTTTAAAGCACATGAAAAGCGGCAAAACGTTGACAATGATGCCCTTGGCCAAAAAGGGCGTATGCGTTTTTTCCTGAATATATTCAGGAAAAAACGCATACGCCCTTTTTGGCCAACCAAGCAAGCCGGAAGGGCAAATCAGCGCTACAAAGAAGTCTCGATTGCCCTCGGTCAAAAGGGCCATGCTGAAAAAAGTGTAAAAACAAGAAAAGCAGGACAGGCCATGGAGACATGGGAGCCTTGCTACGCTGATGGGCGGGATGTAAATTGCCAACAGGCACTCTGGAGAAGAGTACGGTGTGTCCTGAAACAAGTAATAAACACAGTGTAGAGAGCATAGGGCACTTCCACTCATGGGCGTATAAATTGGGAAAACTAAAAATCAACAAGACACAGGCACCCCAAACTTTACGGCTGCTCTGTTGCCAAGAACCTCCGCTTCGGTACACCTTCAATATCCCAGGAAAGAGAAAAATGGATAAAGAAATGGTGGTACTTGGCACAATGGAATATCACTCAGCCATGAAATCAATGTCATAAGGCTAGTTAGCAGCATGATGAGTGGATTTAGGTACGATGATTCTAAGTGAAATAAGTCACACAGAAAAAGGCACTTATCCTAAGATATCGCTTATAGAGGGAATGTCAAAATCGCTAAACTTGAACTGAATTACAAAACAGAACAGAGGCTCACCTTTAGAAGACACACTATGGCTGCTTAACCGGAAAGGTGAGGTGGGGTGATGCATAAAACAAGGGTTTGAAATTAGCTCAGAGACCGCTCCATAAGCCAAATATGTAATAGACAAGGCCTACTCCCTGCTCAGTGAACTGGACTCAACACCCCCTAGTCACCGCACAAGAATATATCTGACTAGTATGAATCTGAAAACCTGTTTATTGATATCTCTCTGCCAGTGAATCAAGAGGGTGTAAAGCGGCATAAACGCAGCAGGGAAAAGCAGCCAAACCCCATTCTAAACATACATTACTTTAAACACCCCACAAAGCAAAGACAGTGAAAGAGAGAGAAATTCTTACAAAATCCGTTCAGGGTCTCTGATGCAACCTGGATTGACCATATCTAGACCCACAGCTGGATGAGACATAAGGCTGGACACTCTTGGGGCTGAGAGGATTGGTGAGGTTGGGTGAGCAAACGCAGATACTTTAAAGTAATACCGCGGGGTACCCACCCCATGGGTCTCAAATCTCCAGGTACAAGGGCATCTTCCTACATCCAAAAATGCATGTGAAACCCAGAAGATGGTATGCCGTGAGATCGGGAAAGGTTTCTAAAACGCACCTCATTTCTCCTCTCCTTTTGCTCGGGTTCCCCATTCCAGCCGCTTGATTCACCATCTCCCTACTTGGAGAATCAGCATCTTTAAACTCCTGTATCGTACAGTTTGCAATTTTCCTGAGGATGAACGGGAAGACAGGCAACCAACGAGAGACTAGCCCTAGGTGTTGGGACAGGCACAGGTCACTCCATTTTCCCATCAGGAAGAAGAATGAACCACAGGCTCAGCCTGCCCCCCAGAACCAAAATAGGGCCTGAAGCAATCCTGCGCTTTTGCGGCCAGCTCCCAAAAAAGCGAGGAGACAAATGGAGCTCAGGGGCACTGCAATTCACAAACGTGCAGAGTTATAAATGAGAACTCTCGTCTACAAATATATTGAGGGAAGACAACGAAGAGGATTTGAAAGCAAGGCAGATTTGCAGGAAACAGATTTCAGGAGGTAGATTCGACTCGCCTTTAAAGCACATGAAAAGCGGCAAAACGTTGACAATGAGGCCCTTGGCCAAAAAGGGCGTATGCGTTTTTTCCTGAATATATTCAGGAAAAAACGCATACGCCCTTTTTGGCCAACCAAGCAAGCCGGAAGGGCAAATCAGCGCTACAAAGAAGTCTCGCTTGCCCTCGGTCAAAAGGGCCATGCTGAACAAAGTGTAAAAACAAGAAAAGCAGGACAGGCCATGGAGACATGGGAGCCTTGCTACGCTGATGTGCGGAATGTAAATTGCCAACAGGCACTCTGGAGAAGTGTACGGTGTGTCCTGAAACAAGTAATAAACACAGCGTAGAGAGCATAGGGCACTTCCACTCATGGGCGTATAAATTGGGAAAACTAAAAATCAACAAGACACAGGCACCCCAAACTTTACGGCTGTTCTGTTGCCAAGAACCTCCGCTTCGGTACACCTTCAATATCCCAGGAAAGAGAAAAATGGATAAACAAATGGTGGTACTTGGCACAATGGAATATCACTCAGCCATGAAATCAATGTCATAAGGCTAGTTAGCAGCATGATGAGTGGATTTAGGTACGATGATTCTAAGTGAAATAAGTCACACAGAAAAAGGCACTTATCCTAAGATATCGCTTATAGAGGGAATGTCAAAATTGCTACACTTGAACTGAATTACAAAACAGAACAGAGGCACACCTTTAGAAGACACACTATGGCTGCTTAACGGGAAAGGTGAGGTAGGGTGATGCATAAAACAAGGGTTTGAAATTAGCTCAGAGACCGCTCCATAAGCCAAATATGTAATAGACAAGGCCTACTCCCTGCTCAGTGAACTGGACTCAACACCCCCTAGTCACCGCACAAGAATATATCTGACTAGTATGAATCTGAAAACCTGTGTATTGATATCTCTCTGCAAGTGAATCAAGAGGGTGTAAAGCGGCATAAATGCAGCAGGGAAAAGCAGCCAAACCCCATTCTAAACATACATTACTTTAAAAAACCCACAAAGCAAAGACAATGAAAGAGAGAGAAATTCTTACAAAATCCGTTCAGGGTCTCTGATGCAACCTGGATTGACCATATCTAGACCCACAGCTGGATGAGACATAAGGCTGGACACTCTTGGGGCTGAGAGGATTGGTGAGGTTGGGTGAGCAAACGCAGATACTTTAAAGTAATACCGCGGGGTACCCACACCATGGGTCTCAAATCTCCAGGTACAAGGGCATCTTCCTACATCCAAACATGCATGTGAAACCCAGAAGATGGTATGCCGTGAGATCGGGAAAGGTTTCTAAAACGCACCTCATTTCTCCTCTCCTTGTGCTCGGGTTCGCCATTCCAGCCACTTGACTAACCATCTCCCTAATTGGAGAATCAGCACCTTTAACCTCCTCTTTCGTCCAGGTTGCAATTTGTCCTGAGGATGAAGGGGAAGATGGGGAAACAACGAGAGACTAGCCCTAGGTGTTGGGACAGGCACAGGTTACTCCATTTTCCCATCAGGAAGAAGAATGAACCACAGGCTCAGCCTGCCCCCCAGAACCAAAATAGGGCCTGAAGCAATCCTGCGCTTTTGCGGCCAGCTCCCAAAAAAGCGAGGAGACAAATGGAGCTCAGGGGCACTGCAATTCACAAACGTGCAGAGTTATAAATGAGAACTCTCGTCCAAAAATATATTGAGGGAAGGCAACGAAGAGGATTTGAAAGCAAGGCAGATTTGCAGGAAACAGATTTCAGGAGGTAGATTCGACTCGCCTGTAAAGCACATGAAAAGCGGCAAAACGGTGACAATGATGCCCTTGGCCAAAAAGGGCGTATGCGTTTTTTCCTGAATATATTCAGGAAAAAAGGCATATGCCCTTTTTGGCCAACCAAGCAAGCCGGAAGGGCAAATCAGCGCTACAAAGAAGACTCGCTTGCCCTCGGTCAAAAGGGCCATGCTGAAAAAAGTGTAAAAACCAGAAAAGCAGGACAGGCCATGGAGACATGCGAGCCTTGCTACGCTGATGGGCGGGATGTAAATTGCCAACAGGCACTCTGGAGAAGTGTACGGTGTGTCCTGAAACAAGTAATAAACACAGCTTAGAGAGCATAGGGCACTTCCACTCATGGGCGTATAAATTGGGAAAACTAAAAATCAACAAGACACAGGCACCCCAAACTTTACAGCTGCTCTGTTTCCAAGAACCTCCACTTCGGTACACCTTCAATATCCCAGAAAGAGAAAAATGGATAAACAAATGGTGGTACTTGGCACAATGTAATGTCACTCAGCCATGAAATCAATGTCATAAGGCTAGTTAGCAGCATGATGAGTGGATTTAGCGACGATGATTCTAAGTGAAATAAGTCACACAGAAAAAGACACTTATCCTAAGATATCGCTTATAGAGGGAATGTCAAAATCGCTACACTTGAACTGAATTACAAAACAGAACAGAGTCACACCTTTACAAGACACACTATGGCTGCTTAACGGGAAAGGTGAGGTGGGGTGATGCATAAAACAAGGGTTTGAAATTAGCTCAGAGACCGCTCCATAAGCCAAATATGTAATAGACAAGGCCTACTCCCTGCTCAGTGAACTGGACTCAACACACCCTAGTCACCACACAAGAATATATCTGACTAGTAAGAATCTGAAAACCTGTGTATCGATATCTCTCTGCAAGTGAATCAAGAGGGTGTAAAGCGGCATCAACACAGCAGGGAAAAGCAGCCAAGCCCGATTCTAAACATAAATTTCTTTAAAAAACCCACAAAACAAAGACAGTGAAAGAGAGAGAAATTCTTCCAAAATCCGTTCAGGGTCTCTGATGCAACCTGGATTGCCCATATCTAGACCCACAGCTGGATGAGACATAAGGCTGCACACTCTTGCGGCTGAGAGGATTGGTGAGGTGGGTGAGCAAATGCAGATACTTTAAAGTAATACTGCGGTGTACCCACCCCATGGGTCTCAAATCTCCAGGTACAAGGGCATCTTCCTACATCAAAACATGCATGGGAAACCCAGAAGATGGTATGCCATGAGATCGGGAAAAGTTTCTAAACGCACCTCATTTCTCCTCTCCTTGTGCTCGGGTTCGCCATTCCAGCCGCTTGACTAACCATCTCCCTACTTGGAGAATCAGCACCTTTAACCTCCTGTTTCGTACAGGTTGCAGTTTGTCCTGAGGATGAACGGGAAGACGGGGAACCAACGAGAGACTAGCCCTAGGTGTTGGGACAGGCACAGGTCACTCCATTTTCCCATCAGGAAGAAGAATGAACCACAGGCTCAGCCTGACCCCCAAAACCAAAATAGGGCCTGAAGCAATCCTGCGCTTTTGCGGCCAGCTCCCAAAAAAGCGAGGAGACAAATGGAGCTCAGGGGCACTGCAATTCACAAACGTGCAGAGTTATAAATGAGATCTCTCGTCCACAAATATATTGAGGGAAGGCAACGAAGAGGATTTGAAAGCAAGGCAGATTTGCAGGAAACAGATTTCAGGAGGTAGATTCGACTCGCCTTTAAAGCACATGAAAAGTGACAAAACGTTGACAATGATGCCCTTGGCCAAAAAGGGCGTATGCGTTTTTTCCTGAATATATTCAGGAAAAAACGCATACGCCCTTTTTGGCCAACCAAGCAAGCCGGAAGGGCAAATCAGCGCTACAAAGAAGTCTCGCTTGCCCTCGGTCAAAAGGGCCATGCTGAACAAAATGTAAAAACCAGAAAAGCAGGACAGGCCATGGAGACATGGGAGCCTTGCTACGCTGATGGGCGGGATGTAAATTGCCAACAGGCACTCTGGAGAAGAGTACGGTGTGTCCTGAAACAAGTAATAAACACAGCGTAGAGAGCATAGGGCAATTCCACTCATGGGCGTATAAATTGGGAAAACTAAAAATCAACAAGACACAGGCACCCTAAAGTTTACGGCTGCTCTGTTGCCAAGAACCTCCACTTCGGTACACCTTCAATATCCCAGGAAAGAGAAAAATGGATAAAGAAATGGTGGTACTTGGCACAATGGAATATCACTCAGCCATGAAATCAATGTCATAAGGCTAGTTAGGAGCATGATGAGTGGATTTAGCGACGATGATTCTAAGTGAAATAAGTCACACAGAAAAAGACACTTATCCTAAGGTATCACTTATAGAGGGAATGTCAAAATCGCTACACTTGAACTGAATTACAAAACAGAACAGAGGCACACCTTTAGAAGACACACTATGGCTGCTTAACCGGAAAGGTGAGGTGGGGTGATGCATAAAACAAGGGTTTGAAATTAGCTCAGAGACCGCTCCATAAGCCAAATATGTAATAGACAAAGCCTACTCCCTGCTCAGTGAACTGGACTCAACACCCCCTAGTCACCGCACAAGAATATATCTGACTAGTAAGAATCTGAAAACCTATGTATCAATATCTCTCTGCAAGTGAATCAAGAGGGTGTAAAGCGGAATAAACACAGCAGGGAAAAGCCGCCAAGCCCCATTCTAAACATAAATTACTTTAAAAAACCCACAAAACAAAGACAGTGAAAGAGAAATTCTTACAAAATCCGTTCAGGGTCTCTGATGCAACCTGGATTGACCATATCTAGACCCACAGCTGGATGAGACATAAGGCTGGACACTCTTGGGGCTGAGAGGGTTGGTGAGGTTCAGTGAGCAAACCCAGATACTTTAAAGTAACACCGCGGGGTACACACCCCATGGGTCTCAAATCTCCAGGTACAAGGGCATCTTCCTACATCAAAACATGCATGGGAAACCCAGAAGATGGTATGCCGTGAGATCGGGAAAGGTTTCTAAAACGCACCTCATTTCTCCTCTCCTTGTGCTCGGGTTCGCCATTCCAGCCACTTGACTAACCATCTCCCTAATTGGAGAATCAGCACCTTTAACCTCCTGTTTCGTACAGGTTGCAATTTGTCCTGAGGATGAACGGGAAGACGGGGAACCAACGAGAGACTAGCCCTAGGTGTTGGGACAGGCACAGGTCACTCCATTTTCCCATCAGGAAGAAGAATGAACCACAGGCTCAGCCTGCCCCCCAGAACCAAAAAAGGGCCTGAAGCAATCCTGCGCTTTTGCGGCCAGCTCCGAAAAAAGCGAGTAGACAAATGGAGCTCAGGGGCACTGCAATTCACAAACGTGCAGAGTTATCAATGATAACTCTCGTCCACAAATATATTGAGGGAAGGCAACGAAGAGGATTTGAAAGCAAGGCAGATTTGCAGGAAACAGATTTCAGGAGGTAGATTCGACTCGCCTTTAAAGCACATGAAAATTGGCAAAACGTTGACAATGATGCCCTTGGCCAAAAAGGGCGTATGCCTTTTTTCCTGAATATATTCAAGAAAAAAGGCATACGCCCTTTTTGGCCTACCAAGCAAGCCGGAAGGGCAAATCAGCGCTACAAAGAACTCTCGCTTGCCCTCGGTCAAAAGGGCCATGCTGAACAAACTGTAAAAACCAGAAAAGCAGGACAGGCCATGGAGACATGGGAGCCTTGCTACGCTGATGGGCAGGTTGTAAATTGCCAACAGCCACTCTGGAGAAGGGTACGGTGTGTCCTGAAACAAGTAATAAACACAGCTTAGAGAGCATAGGGCACTTCCACTCATGGGCGTATAAATTGGGAAAAATAAAAATCAACAAGACACAGGCACCCCAACCTTTACGGCTGCTCTGTTTCTAAGAACCTCCACTTCGGTACACCTTCAATATCCCAGAAAGAGAAAAATGGATAAAGAAATGGTGGAACTTGGCCCAATGGAATATCACTCAGCCATGAAATCAATGTCATAAGGCTAGTTAGCAGCATGATGAGTGGATTTAGTGACGATGATTCTAAGTGAAATAAGTCACACAGAAAAAGACACTTATCTTAAGATATCGCTTATAGAGGGAATGTCAAAATCGCTACACTTGAACTGAATTACAAAACAGAACAGAGTCACACCTTTAGAAGACACACTATGGCTGCTTAACGGGAAAGGTGAGGTGGGGTGATGCATAAAACAAGGGTTTGAACTTAGCTCAGAGACCACTCCATAAGCCAAATATGTAATAGACAAGGCCTACTCCCTGCTCAGTGAACTAGACTCAACACTCCCTAGTCACCGCACAAGAATATATCTGAGTAGTAAGAATCTGAAAACCTATGTATCGATATCTCTCTGCAAGTGAATCAATAGGGTGTAAAGCGGAATAAACACAGCAGGGAAAAGCAGCCAAGCCCCATTTTAAACATAAATTACTTGAAAAAACCCACAAGACAAAGACAGTGAAAGAGAAATTCTTACAAAATCCGTTCAGGGTCTCTGATGCAACTTGGATTAACCATATCTAGACCCACAGCTGGATGAGACATAAGGCTGGACACACTTGGGGCTGAGAGGATTGGTGAGGTTGGGTGACCAAACCCAGATACTTTAAAGTAACACCGCGGGGTACACACCCCATGGGTCTCAAATCTCCAGGTACAAGGGCATCTTCCTACATCAAAACATGCATGGGAAACCCAGAAGATGGTATGCCGTGAGATCGGGAAAGGTTTCTAAAACGCAGCTCATTTCTCCTCTCCTTGTGCTCGGGTTTGCCATTCCAGCCGCTTGACTAACCATCTCCCTACTTGGAGAATCAGCACCTTTAACCTCCTGTTTCGTACAGGTTGCAAATTGTCCTGAGGATGAACGGGAAGACGGGGAACCAACGAGAGACTAGCCCTAGGTGTTGGGACAGGCACAGGTCACTCCATTTTCCCATCAGGAAGAAGAATGAACCACAGGCTCAGCCTGCCCCCCAGAACCAAAATAGGGCCTGAAGCAATCCTGCGCTTTTGCGGCCAGCTCCCAAAAAAGCGAGTAGACAAATGGAGCTCAGGGGCACTGCAATTCACAAATGTGCAGAGTTATAAATGATAACTCTCGTCCACAAATATATTGAGGGAAGGCAACGAAGAGGATTTGAAAGCAAGGCAGATTTGCAGGAAACAGATTTCAGGAGCTAGATTCGACTCGCCTTTAAAGCACATGAAAAGCGGAAAAACGTTGACAATGATGCCCTGGGCCAAAAAGGGCATATGCGTTTTTTCCTGAATATATTCAGGAAAAAACGCATATGCCCTTTTTGGCCAACCAAGCAAGCCGGAAGGGCAAATCAGCGCTACAAAGAAATCTCGCTTGCCCTCGGTCAAAAGGGCCATGCTGAAGAAAGTGTAAAAACCAGAAAAGCAGGACAGGCCATGGAGACATGGGAGCCTTGCTATGCTGATGGGCGGGATGTAAATTGCCAACAGGCCCTCTGGAGAAGTGTACGGTGTGTCCTGAAACAAGTAATAAACACAGCTTAGAGAGCATAGGGCACTTCCAGTCAAGGGCGTATAAATTGGGAAAACTAAAAATCAACAAGACACAGGCACCCGAAACTTTACGGCTGCTCTGTTTCCAAGAACCTCCACTTCAGTCCACCTTCAATATCCCAGGAAAGAGAAAAATGGATAAAGAAATGGTGGTACTTGGCACAATGGAATATCACTCAGCCATGAAATCAATGTCATAAGGCTAGTTAGGAGCATGATGAGTGGATTTAGCGACGATGATTCTAAGTGAAATAAGTCACACAGAAAAAGACACTTATCCTAAGGTATCACTTATAGAGGGAATGTCAAAATCGCTACACTTGAACTGAATTACAAAACAGAACAGAGGCACACCTTTAGAAGACACACTATGGCTGCTTAACCGGAAAGGTGAGGTGGGGTGATGCATAAAACAAGGGTTTGAAATTAGCTCAGAGACCGCTCCATAAGCCAAATATGTAATAGACAAGGCCTACTCCCTGCTCAGTGAACTGGACTCAACACCCCCTAGTCACCGCACAAGAATATATCTGACTAGTAAGAATCTGAAAACCTATGTATCAATATCTCTCTGCAAGTGAATCAAGAGGGTGTAAAGCGGAATAAACACAGCAGGGAAAAGCCGCCAAGCCCCATTCTAAACATAAATTACTTTAAAAAACCCACAAAACAAAGACAGTGAAAGAGAAATTCTTACAAAATCCGTTCAGGGTCTCTGATGCAACCTGGATTGACCATATCTAGACCCACAGCTGGATGAGACATAAGGCTGGACACTCTTGGGGCTGAGAGGGTTGGTGAGGTTCAGTGAGCAAACCCAGATACTTTAAAGTAACACCGCGGGGTACACACCCCATGGGTCTCAAATCTCCAGGTACAAGGGCATCTTCCTACATCAAAACATGCATGGGAAACCCAGAAGATGGTATGCCGTGAGATCGGGAAAGGTTTCTAAAACGCACCTCATTTCTCCTCTCCTTGTGCTCGGGTTCGCCATTCCAGCCACTTGACTAACCATCTCCCTAATTGGAGAATCAGCACCTTTAACCTCCTGTTTCGTACAGGTTGCAATTTGTCCTGAGGATGAACGGGAAGACGGGGAACCAACGAGAGACTAGCCCTAGGTGTTGGGACAGGCACAGGTCACTCCATTTTCCCATCAGGAAGAAGAAAGAACCACAGGCTCCGGCGGCCCCCTGGAAGCCGAATAGGGCCTGAAGCAATCCTGCGCTTTTGCGGCCAGCTCCCAAAAAAGCGAGTAGACAAATGGAGCTCAGGGGCACTGCAATTCACAAACGTGCAGAGTTATAAATGAGAACTCTCGTCCACAAATATATTGAGGGAAGGCAACGAAGAGGATTTGAAAGCAAGGCAGATTTGCAGGAAACAGATTTCAGGAGGTAGATTCGACTCGCCTTTAAAGCACATGAAAAGTGGCAAAACGTTGACAATGATGCCCTTGGCCAAAAAGGGCATATGCGTTTTTTCCTGAATATATTCAGGAAAAAACGCATACGCCCTTTTTGGCCAACCAAGCAAGCCGGAAGGGCAAATCAGCGCTACAAAGAAGTCTCGCTTGCCCTCGGTCAAAAGGGCCATGCTGAAAAAAGTGTAAAAACCAGAAAAGCAGGACAGGCCATGGAGACATGGGAGCCTTGCTACGCTGATGGGCGGGATGTAATTTGCCAACAGGCACTCTGAAGAAGTGTACGGTGTGTCCTGAAACAAGTAATAAACACAGCTTAGAGAGCATAGGGCACTTCCACTCATGGGCGTATAAATTGGGAAAACTAAAAATCAACAAGACACAGGAACCCCAAACTTTATGGCTGCTCTGTTTCCAAGAACCTCCACTTCGGTACACCTTCAATATCGCGGGAAAGAGAAAAATGGATAAAGAAATGGTGCTACTTGGCCCAATGGAATATCACTCAGCCATGAAATCAATGTCATAAGGCTAGTTAGCAGCATGATGAGTGGATTTAGCGACGATGATTCTAAGTGAAATAAGTCACACAGAAAAAGACACTTATCCTAAGATATCGCTTATAGAGGGAATGTCAAAATCGCTACACTTGAACTGAAGTACAAAACAGAACAGAGTCACAACTTTAGAAGACACACTATGGCTGCTTAACGGGAAAGGTGAGGTGGGGTGATGCATACAACAAGGGTTTGAAATTAGCTCAGAGACCGCTCCATAAGCCAAATAAGTAATAGACAAGGCCTACTCCCTGCTCAGTGAATTGGACTCAACACCCCCTAGTCACCGCACAAGAATATATCTGACTAGTAAGAATCTGAAAACCTATGTATCGATATCTCTCTGCAAGTGAATCAAGAGGGTGTAAAGCGGCATAAACACAGCAGGGAAAAGCAGCTAAGCCCCATTCTAAACATAAATTACTTAAAAAAACCCACAAAACAAAGACAGTGAAAGAGAGAGAAATTCTTACAAAATCAGTTCAGGGGCTCTGATGCCACCTGGATAGACCATATCTAGACCCACAACTGGATGAGACTTAAGGCTGGACACTCTTGGGGCTGAGAGGATTGGTGAGGTTGGGTGAGCAAACGCAGATACTTTAAAGTAATACTGCGGGGTACCCACCCCATGGGTCTCAAATCTCCAGGTACAAGGGCATCTTCCTACATCAAAACATGCATGGGAAACCCAGAGAATTGTATGCCGTGAGATCGGGAAAGGCTTCTAAAACGCACCTCATTTCTCCTCTCCTTGTGCTCGGGTTCGCCATTCCAGCCGCTTGACTAACCTTCTCCCTACTTGGAGAATCAGCACCTTTAACCTCCTGTTTCGTACAGGTTGCAATTTGTCCTGAGGATGAACGGGAAGACGGACAACCAACGAGAGACTAGCGCTAGGTGTTGGGACAGGCACAGGTCACTCCATTTTCCCATCAGGAAGAAGAATGAACCACAGGCTCAGCCTGCCTCCCAGAAGCAAAATAGGGCCTGAAGCAATCCTGCGCTTTTGTGGCCAGCTCCCAAAAAAGCGAGTAGACAAATGTAGCTCAGGGGCACTGCAATTCACAAACGTGCAGAGTTATAAATGAGAACTCTCGTCCACAAATATATTGAGGGAAGGCAACGAAGAGGATTTGAAAGCAAGGCAGATTTGCAGGAAACAGATTTCAGGAGGTAGATTCGACTCGCCTTTAAAGCACATGAAAAGTGGCAAAACGTTGACAATGATGCCCTTGGCCAAAAAGGGCATATGCGTTTTTTCCTGAATATACTCAGGAAAAAACGCATATGCCTTTTTAGGCCAACCAAGCAAGCCGGAAGGGCAAATCAGCGCTACAAAGACGTCTCGCTTGCCCTCGGTCAAAAGGGCCATGCTGAAAAAAGTGTAAAAACCAGAAGAGCAGGACAGGCCATGGAGACATGCGAGCCTTGCTACGCTGATGGGCGGGATGTAAATTGCCAACAGCCACTCTGGAAAAGGGTACGGTGTGTCCTGAAACAAGTAATAAACACAGCTTAGAGAGCATAGGGCACTTCCACTCATGGGCGTATAAATTGGGAAAAATAAAAATCAACAAGACACAGGCACCCCAACCTTTACGGCTGCTCTGTTTCCAAGAACCTCCGCTTCGGTACACCTTCAATATCCCAGAAAGAGTAAAATGGATAAAGAAATAGTGGTACTTGGCCCAATGGAATATCACTCAGCCATGAAATCAATGTCATAAGGCTAGTTAGCAGCATGATGAGTGGATTTAGCGACGATGATTCTAAGTGAAATAAGTCACACAGAAAAAGACACTTATCCTAAGATATCACTTATAGAGGGAATGTCAAAATCGCTACACTTGAACTGAATTACAAAACAGAACAGAGTCACACCTTTAGAAGACACACTATGGCTGCTTAACGGGAAAGGTGAGGTGGGGTGATGCATAAAACAAGGGTTTGAAATTAGCTCAGAGACCTCTCCATAAGCCAAATAAGTAATAGACAAGGCCTACTCCCTGCTCAGTGAACTGGACTCAACACCCCCTAGTCACCGCACAAGAATATATCTGACTAGTAAGAATCTGAAAACCTATGTATCGATATCTCTCTGCAAGTGAATCAAGAGGGTGTAAAGCAAATAAACACAGCAGGGAAAAGCAGCCAAGCCCCATTTTAAACATAAATTACTTGAAAAAACCCACACAAAAAAAACAGTGAAAGAGAGAGAAATTCTTACAAAATCCGTTCAGGGTCTCTGATGCAACTTGGATTGACCATATCTAGACCCACAGCTGGATGAGACATAAGGCTGGACACTCTTGGGGCTTAGAGGATTGGTGAGGTTGGGTGAGCAAATCCAGATACTTTAAAGTAACACCGTGGGGTACACACCCCATGGGTCTCAAATCTCCAGGTACAAGGGCATCTTCCTACATCAAAACATGCATGGGAAACCCAGAAGATGGTATGCCGTGAGATCGGGAAAGGTTTCTAAAACGCACCTCATTTCTCCTCTCCTTGTGCTCGGGTTCCCCATTCCAGCCGCTTGACTAACCATCTCCCTACTTGGAGAATCAGCACCTTTAACCTCCTGTTTCGTCCAGGTTGCAATTTGTCCTGAGGATGAACGGGAAGACGGGGAACCAACGAGAGACTAGCTCTAGGTGTTGGGACAGGCACAGGTCACTCCATTTTCCCATCAGGAAGAAGAATGAACCACAGGCTCAGCCTGCCCCCCAGAACCAATATAGAGCCTGAAGCATCCTGCGCTTTTGCGGCCAGCTCCCAAAAAAGCGAGTAGAAAAATGGAGCTCAGGGGCACTGCAATTCAGAAACGTGCAGAGTTATAAATGATAACTCTCGTCCACAATTATATTGAGGGAAGGCAATGAAGAGGATTCGAAAGCAAGGCAGATTTGCAAGAAACAGATTTCAGGAGGTAGATTCGACTCGCCTTTAAAGCACATGAAAAGCGGCACAACGTTGACAATGATGACCTTGGCCAAAAAGGGCGTATGCGTTTTTTCCTGAATATATTCAGGAAAAAACGCATACGCCCTTTTTGGCCAACCAAGCAAGCCGGAAGGGCAAATCAGCGCTACAAAGAAGTCTCGCTTGCCCTCGGTCAAAAGGGCCATGCTGAAAAAAGTGTAAAAACCAGAAAAGCAGGACAGTCCATGGAGACATGGGAGCCTTGCTACGCTGATGGGCGGGATGTAATTTGCCAACAGGCACTCTGGAGAAGTGTACGGTGTGTCCTGAAACAAGTAATAAACATAGCTTAGAGAGCATAGGGAACTTCCACTCATGGGCGTATAAATTGGGAAAACTAAAAATCAACAAGACACAGGCACCCCAAAGTTTACGGCTGCTCTGCTTCCAAGAACCATCACTTCGGTACACCTTCAATATCCCAGAAAGAGAAAAATGGATAAAGAAATAGTGGTACTTGGCCCAATGGAATATCACTCAGCCATGAGATCAATGTCATAAGGCTAGTTAGCAGCATGATGAGTGGATTTAGCGACGATGATTCTAAGTGAAATAAGTCACACAGAAAAAGACACTTATCCTAAGATATCGCTTATAGAGGGAATGTCAAAATCGCTACACTTGAACTGAATTACAAAACAGAACAGAGTCACACCTTTAGAAGACACACTATGGCTGCTTAACGGGAAAGGTGAGGTGGGGTGATGCATAAAACGAGGGTTTGAAATTAGCTCAGAGACCGCTCCATAAGCCAAATATGTAATAGACAAAGCCTACTCCCTGCTCAGTGAACTGGACTCAACACCCCCTAGTCACCGCACAAGAATATATCTGACTAGTAAGAATCTGAAAACCTATGTATCGATATCTCTCTGCAAGTGAATCAAGAGTGTGTAAAGCGGCATAAACACAGCAGGGAAAAGCAGCCAAGCCCCATTCTAAACATAAATTACTTTAAAAAACCCACAAAACAAAGACAGTGAAATAGAAATTCTTACAAAATCCGTTCAGGGTCTCTGATGCAACTTGGATTGACCATATCTAGACCCACAGCTGGATGAGACATAAGGCTGGACACTCTTGGGGCTGAGAGGATTGGTGAGGTTGGGTGAGCAAACCCAGATATTTTAAAGTAACACCGCGGGGTACACACCCCATGGGTCTCAAATCTCCAGGTACAAGGGCATCTTCCTACATCAAAACATGCATGGGAAACCCAGAAGATGGTATGCCGTGAGATTGGGAAAGGTTTCTAAAACGCATCTCATTTCTCCTCTCCTTGTGCTCGGGTTCGCCATTCCAGCCACTTGACTAACCATCTCCCTACTTGGAGAATCGGCACCTTTAACCTCCTGTTTCGTCCAGGTTGCAATTTGTCCTGAGGATGAACGGGAAGATGCGGAACCAACGAGAGACGAGCCCTAGGTGTTGGGACAGGCATAGGTCACTCCATTTTCCCATCAGGAAGAAGAATGAACCACAGGCTCAGCCTGCCCCCCAGAACCAAAATAGGGCCTGAAGCAATCCTGCGCTTTTGCGGCCAGCTCCCAAAAAAGCGAGGAGACAAATGGAGCTCAGGGGCACTGCAATTCACAAACGTGCAGAGTTATAAATGAGAACTCTCGTCCACAAATATATTGAGGGAAGGCAACGAAGAGGATTTGAAAGCAAGGCAGATTTGCAGGAAACAGATTTCAGGAGGTAGATTCGACTCGCCTTTAAAGCACATGAAAAGCGGCAAAACGTTGACAATGATGCCCTTGGCCAAAAAGGGCGTATGCGTTTTTTCCTGAATATATTCAGGAAAAAACGCATACGCCCTTTTAGGCCAACCAAGCAAGCCGGAAGGGCAAATCAGTGCTACAAAGAAATCTCGCTTGCCCTCGGTCAAAAAAGCCATGCTGAAAAAAGTGTAAAAACCAGAAAAGCAGGACAGGCCATGGAGACATGGGAGCCTTGCTACGCTAATGGGCAGGATGTAAATTGACAACAGGCACTCTGGAGAAGTGTACGGTGTGTCCTGAAACAAGTAATAAACACAGCTTAGAGAGCATAGGGCACTTCCACTCATGGGCGTATAAATTGGGAAAACTAAAAATCAACAAGACACAGGCACCCCAAACTTTACGGCTGCTCTGTTTCCAAGAACCTCCACTTCGGTACACCTTCAATATCCCAGGAAAGAGAAAAATGGATAAAGAAATTGTGGTACTTGGCACAATGGAATATCACTCAGCCATGAAATCAATGTCATAAGGCTAGTTAGCAGCAGGATGAGTGGATTTAGGTACGATGATTCTAAGTGAAATAAGTCACACATAAAAAGACACTTATCCTAAGATATCGCTTATAGAGGGAATGTCAAAATCGCTACACTTGAACTGAATTACAAAACAGAACAGAGTCACACCTTTAGAAGACACACTATGGCTGCTTAACGGGAAAGGTTAGGTGGGATGATGCATAGAACAAGGGTTTGAAATTAGCTCAGACACCGCTCCATAAGCCAAATATGTAATAGACAAGGCCTACTCCCTGCTCAGTGAACTGGACTCAACACCCCCTAGTCACCGCACAAGAATATATCTGACTAGTAAGAATCTGAAAACCTATGTATCGATATCTCTCTGCAAGTGAATCAAGAGGGTGTAAAGCGGAATAAACACAGCAGGGAAAAGCAGCCAAGCACCATTCTAAACATAAATTACTTTTAAAAACCCACAAAACAAAGACAGTGAAAGAGAAATTCTTACAAAATCCGTTCAGGGTCTCTGATGCAACTTGGATTGACCATATCTAGACCCACAGCTGGATGAGACATAAGGCTGGACACTCTTGGGGCTGAGAGGATTGGTGAGGTTGGGTGAGCAAACCCAGATACTTTAAAGTAACACCGCGGGGTACCCACACCATGGGTCTCAAATCTCCAGGTACAAGGGCATCTTCCTACATCAAAACATGCATGGGAAACCCAGAAGATGGTATGCCGTGAGATCGGGAAAGGTTTCTAAAACGCACCTCATTTCTCCTCTCCTTGTGCTCGGGTTCGCCATTCCAGCCTCTTCACTTTACGTGCTAAATGGTATCTAGAGAGTGGGATATGTTTAATAAATACCCTAACTCTAATGCATACACTAACCCTTACCCATACCCTAAACCTCTCACCCGTACTCTAACCCGTACCATAAGCAGTACCCTAACCCTAACCCTAAAACTAACCTTAAGCCATACCCTATGCCGTAACCTAACCCGGACCCTAAACCGTACCCGAAGTCGTACCCTACCCCTAACCCTAACACATACCCAACGAGGAACCCTCACCCGTACCCAAAGCCGTACCCTAACCCTAACCCTAACCCTAACCCTAACCCTCACCCTAACCCATACCCTACGCCGTACACTCACGTGTTCCCTAACCCATACCCAAAGCCGTACCCTAACCCTAACCATAACACTAAGCCTAACCCATATCCTATGCCGTACCCTCACCCTTACCCTAACCCGAACCCTAACCCTAACCCTAATCAATACACTAACCCGTACCCTCAACCGTACCCTAACCCGTACCCTAACCCTAACCCTAACCCTAACTCTAAACCTAACCCATACCCTACGCCGTACACTCACGCGTTCCCTAACCCGTACCCAAAGCCGTACCCTAACCCTAACAATAACTCATAGCCTAACCCATATCCTTTGCCATACCCTCACCCTTACCCTAACCCGTATCCTAAGCCGTACCCTAACCCTAACCGTAATCCTAACCCATACCCTACTCCGTACCCTCACTCTTACCCTAACCCGTACCCTAAGCCGTACCCTAACTCTAACCCTAACCCTAAGACTAACCCTAACACATATCCTACGCCGTACCCTCACCCTTACTCTAAGCCATACCCTAACCCTAACCCTAACCCTAACACTAACTGTAAACTACCCTTGACTGCTTTTGCCTCCAATAGATTTCCTAAGCACTAGTGTTTTAAGGAACAGGTTAAAAATAAAATGCTAATGTGACTTATTTATAATGTGTGTATTCTTTATCTTATCCTAGTGTCTAAAATTTTCTCCATGGTTGGAACCCAAATTACATTCCTTTACGCGCTAAGTGGTATGTAGAGAGTGGGATAGGTTTAATAAATGACCTAACCCTAACGTGAACCCTAACCCTAACCCATAGCCTAACCCTAACAAGTACCCTAATCCTAACCTGTACCCTATACCTTGACGTAACCCTAAAACTAAGCGTAACCCTAACATATACCCTATGCCGTACCGTCACCCGTACCCTAACCCGTACCCTAAGTCGTACCCTAACCCTAACCCAAACCCATACGCTACGCCGTACCCTCACCCGTACCCTAACCCGTATCCTAAGCCATACCCTAATCCTAACCAATGACCTACACAGTACCCTCACCCGTACCCTAAGCCATACCCTAACCCTAACCCTAACACTAACCCTAACCCTAAACCCTACCCTATGCCGTACCCTCACCCGTACCCTATCCCATACCCTAAGCCGTACCCTAACCCTAACACTAACCCTAACCCTAACCCTAACCCTAAACTACCCTTGACTGCTTTTGCCTCCATTAGATTTCCTAAGCACTAGTGTTTTAAGGAACAGGTTAAAAAGAAAATCCTAATGTGATTTTTTTATAATGTGTTTATTTTTATCTTATCCTAGTGACTAAAATCTTCTCCATGGCTGGACACCAAATAATATTCCTTTACGTGCTAAGTGGTATCTAGAGAGTGGGATAGGTTTAATAAATACCCTAATCCTAACGTGTACCCTAGCCCTAACCCATACGCTAACCCGAACGCGTACCCTAAACCTAACCCAAATCCTAACCCTAACACATACGCTAATCCTAACCCGTACCCAAAACTATCCCTAACCCTAAAACTAACCCTAACCCTAACCCTAACCCTAACCCATACCCTACGCCGTACCCTCACGCGTACCCTAACCCGTACCCTAAGCCGTACCCTAACCCTAAGCCTAACCCTAACCCTAACCGCTACCCTACGCCGTACCCTATCCCATACCCTAAGCGGTACCCTAACCCTAACACTAATCCTAACCCTAAACCATACTCTACGCCGTAACCACACACGTATCCTAACCCATACCCTAAGCCGTACCCTAACCCGAACCCTAACACATACGCTACGCCGTACCCTCACCCGTACCCTAACCCGTATCCTAAGCCGTACCCTAACCCTAACCCTAACCCTAACCCTAACCGCTACCCTACGCCGTACCCTATCCCGAAACCTAAGCGGTACCCTAACCCTAACACTAACCCTAAACCTAACCCTAACCCCTACCCTACGCCGTACCCTCACCCGTACCCTATCCCATACCCTAAGCCGTACCCTAACCCTAACACTAACCCTAACCCTAAACCTAAACCCTACCCTACGCCGTACCCTCACCCGTACCCTATCCCATACCCTAAGCCGTACCCTAACCCTAACCCTAACCCTAACCTATACACTACGCCATACCCTCACCCGTACCCTAACCCGTACCCTAAGCCGTACCCTAACCCTAAACCTAACCCTAACCTATACACTATGCCGTACCCTCACCCGTACCCTAACCCGTACCCTAAGCCGCACCCAGCCCTAACCCTAACCCTAACCCTAACCCATACCCTACGCCGTACCCTAACCCGTACCCTAACCCGTATCCTAAGCCGTACCCTAACCCTAACCCTAACCCTAACCCTAAACCATAACCTACGCCGTACCCTCATCCGTACCCTAACACGTACCCTAAAATGTACCGTAACCCTAACCCTAACACTAACCCTAACCCTAATCCACACTCTACACCGTACCCTAACCCGTACCCTAACACGTATCCTAAGCCGTACCCTAACCCTATCCAATACCCTACGCAGTACCCTCACCCGTACCCTCACCCGTACCCTAAGCCATACCCTAACCCTAACCCTAACCCTAACCCTAACCCCTACCCTACGCCGTACCCTCACCCGTACCCTATCCCATACGCTAAGCCGTACCCTAACCCTAACACTAACACTAACCCTAACCCTAACCCTAACCCATACCCTACGCCGTACCCTCACCCGTAACCTAACCCGTACCCTAAGCCGTACCCTAACCCTTACCGTAACCCCTACCCTACGCCGTACCCTCACCCGTACCCTATCCCATACCCTAAGCCATACCCTAACACTAACACTAACCCTAACCCTAACCCTAACCCTAAACTACCCTTGATTGCTTTTGCCTCTATTAGATTTCCTAAGCACTAGTGTTTTAAGGAACAGGTTAAAAAGAAAATCCTAATGTGATTTTTTTATAATGTGTTTATTCTTTATCTTATCCTAGTGACTAAAATCTTCTCCATGGCTGGATCCCTAATAATATTCCTTTACGTGCTAAGTGGTATCTAGAGAGTGGGATAGGTTTAATAAATACCCTAATCCTAACGTGTAACCTAAACCTAACCCATACCCTAACCCTAACGCGTACCCTAACCCTAACAAAAAACCTAACCCTAACACGTACGCTAATCCTAACCCGTACCCTAAACCAATCCCTAACCCTAAAACTAACCCTAACCCTAACCCTAACCCTAACACTTACCCTACGCCGTACCCTCACCCGTACCCTAACCCGTACCCTAAGACGTACCCTAACCCTAACCCTAACCCATACGCTACACCGTACCCTCACCCGTACCCTAACCCGTATCCTAAGCCGTACCCTAACCCTAACCCTAACCCTAACCCTAACCCTAACCCATACCCTACGCCATACCATAACCCGTACCCTAACCCGTATCCTAAGCCGTATCCTAACCCTAACCAATACCCTACGCAGTACCCTCACCCGTACCCTCACCCGTACCCTAAGCCGTACCCTAACCCCAACCCTAACCCTAACTCTAACCCTAACCCCTACCCTACGCCGTACCCTCACCCGTACCCTATCCCATACGCTAAGCCGTACCCTAACCCTAACACTAACACTAACCCTAACCCTAACCCTAACCCATACCCTACGCCGTACCCTCACCCGTAACCTAACCCGTACCCAAAGCCGTACCCTAACCCTAACCCTAACCTATACACTACGCCGTACCCTCACCCGTACCCTAACCCGTACCCTAAGCCGTACCCTGACTCTAACCCTAACCCTAACCCTAACCCTTACCCATACCCTGCGCCTTACCCTAACCCATACAATAACCTGTATCCTAAGCCTTAACCTCACCCTAACCAATGACCTACACAGTACCCTCACCCGTACCCTAAGCCATACCCTAACCCTAACCCTAACACTAACCCTAACCCTAAACCCTACCCTATGCCGTACCCTCACCCATACCCTATCCCATACCCTAAGCCGTACCCTAACCCTAACACTAACCCTAACCCTAACCCTAACCCTAAACTACCCTTGACTGCTTTTGCCTCCATTAGATTTCCTAAGCACTAGTGTTTTAAGGAACAGGTTAAAAAGAAAATCCTAATGTGATTTTTTTATAATGTGTTTATTCTTTATCTTATCCTAGTAACGAAAATCTTCTCCATGGCTGGACCCTAAATAATATTCCTTTACGTGCTAAGTGGTATCTAGAGAGTGGGATAGGTTTAATAAATACCCTAATCCTAACGTGTACCCTAACCCTAACCCTAATGCGTACCCTAACCCTAACCCAAACCCTAACCCTAACACGTACGCTAATCCTCACCCGTACACTAAACCAATCCCTAACCCTAAAACTAACCCTAACCCTAACCCTAACCCATACGCTACGCCGTACCCTCACCCATACCCTAACCCGTATCCTAAGCCGTACCCTAACCCTAAACCTAACCCTAACCTCTACCCTACGCCGTACCCTCACCCGTACCCTCACCCGTGCCCTAACCCGTATCCTAAGCCGTACCCTAACCCTAACACTAACCCTAAACTATACTCAATGCCGTAACCTCACCCGTACCCTAACCCGTACCCTAAGCCGTACACTAACCCTAACCCTAACCCTAACCTATACACTACGCCATACACTCACTCGTACCCTAACCCGTACCCTAAGCCATACGCTAACCCTAACCCTAACCCTAACCTATACACTACGCCATACCCTCACTCGTACCCTAACCCGTACCCTAAGCCGTACCCTAAACCTAACCCTAACCCTAACCCTAAACCATACGCTACGCCGTACCCTCACCCGTACCCTAACCCGTATGCTAAGCCGTACCCTAACCCTAACCCTAACCCTAACCATACGCTACGCCGTACCCTCACCCGTACCCTAACCCGTATCCTAAGCCGTACCCTAACCCTAACCCTAACCCTAACCCTAACCCATACCGTACGCCATAACCTAACACGTACCCTAACTCGTATCCTAAGCCGTACCCTAACCCTAACCAATACCCTACACAGTATCCTCACCCATACCCTCACCCGTACCCTAAGCCGTACCCTAACCGTAACCCTAACCCTAACCCTAACCCTAACACTAACCCCTACCCTATGCCATACCCTCACCTGTACCCTATCCCATAACCTAAGCCGTACAATAACCGTAACCCTAACCCTAACCCTAACTCATAACCTACGCCGTACCCTCACCCGTACCCTAACCCGTATCCTAAGACGTACCGTAACCCTAACCAATACCCTACGCAGTACCCTCACCCGTACCCTCACCCGTACCCTAAGCCATACCCTAACCCTAACCCTAACCCTAACCCTAACCCCTACCCTACGCCGTACCCTCACCCGTACCCTATCCCATACGCTAAGCCGTACCCTAACCCTAACACTAACCCTAACCCTAACCCTAACCCTAAACTACCCTTGATTGCTTTTGCCTCTATTAGATTTCCTAAGCACTAGTGTTTTAAGGAACAGGTTAAAAAGAAAATCCTAATGTGATTTTTTTATAATGTGTTTATTCTTTATCTTATCCTAGTGACTAAAATCTTCTCCATGGCTGGATCCCTAGTAATATTCCTTTGCGTGCTAAGTGGTATCTAGAGAGTGGGATAGGTTTAATAAATACCCTAATCCTAACGTGTACCCTAAACCTAACCCATACCCTAACCCTAATGCGTACCCTAACCCTAACAAAAAACCTAACCCTAACACGTACGCTAATCCTAACCCGTACCCTAAACCAATCCCTAACCCTAAAACTAACCCTAACCCTAACCCTAACCCTAACCCTTACCCTACGCCGTACCCTCACCCGTACCCTAACCCGTACCCTAAGACGTACCCTAACCCTAACCCTAACCCATACGCTACGCCGTACCCTCACCCGTACCCTAACCCGTATTCTAAGCCATACCCTAACCCTAACCCTAACCCTAACCCTAACCCATACCCTACGCCATACCATAACCCGTACCCTAACCCGTATCCTAAGCCGTATCCTAACCCTAACCAATACCCTACGCAGTACCCTCACCCGTACCCTCACCTGTACCCTAAGCCGTACCCTAACCCCAACCCTAACCCTAACTCTAACCCTAACCCCTACCCTACGCCGTACCCTCACCCGTACCCTATCCCATACGCTAAGCCGTACCCTAACCCTAACACTAACACTAACCCTAACCCTAACCCTAACCCATACCCTACGCCGTACCCTCACCCGTAACCTAACCCGTACCCAAAGCCGTACCCTAACCCTAACCCTAACCTATACACTACGCCGTACCCTCACCCGTACCCTAACCCGTACCCTAAGCCGTACCCTAACTCTAACCCTAACCCTAACCCTAACCCTTACCCATACCCTGCGCCGTACCCTAACCCATACAATAACCTGTATCCTAAGCCTTAACCTAACCCTAACCAATGACCTACACAGTACCCTCACCCGTACCCTAAGCCATACCCTAACCCTAACCCTAACACTAACCCTAACCCTAAACCCTACCCCATGCCGTACCCTCACCCATACCCTATCCCATACCCTAAGCCGTACCCTAACCCTAACACTAACCCTAACCCTAACCCTAACCCTAAACTACCCTTGACTGCTTTTGCCTCCATTAGATTTCCTAAGCACTAGTGTTTTTAGGAACAGGTTAAAAAGAAAATCCTAATGAGATTTTTTTATAATGTGTTTATTCTTTATCTTATCCTAGTAACAAAAATCTTCTCCATGGCTGGACCCTAAATAATATTCCTTTACGTGCTAAGTGGTATCTAGAGAGTGGGATAGGTTTAATAAATACCCTAATCCTAACGTGTACCCTAACCCTAACCCTAATGCGTACCCTAACCCTAACCCAAACCCTAACCCTAACACGTACGCTAATCCTCACCCGTACCCTAAACCAATCCCTAACCCTAAAACTAACCCTAACCCTAACCCTAACCCTAACCCATACGCTACGCCGTACCCTCACCCATACCCTAACCCGTATCCTAAGCCGTACCCTAACCCTAAACCTAACCCTAACCTCTACCCTACGCCGTACCCTCACCCGTACCCTAACCCGTACCCAAAGCCTTACCCTAACCCTAACCCTAACCCTCACCCATACCCAACGCCGTAACCTAACCCATATCCTAACCCGTATCCTAAGCCGTACCCTAACCCTAACCAATAACCTACGCAGTACCCTCACCAGTACCCTCACTGGTATCCTAAGCCCTCCCCTAACCGTAACCCTAACCCTAACCCTAAACTACCCTTTACTGCTTTTGCCTCCATTAGATTTCCTAAACACTAGTGTTTTAAGGAACAGGTTAAAAAGAAAACCTTATGTGATTTTTTTATAATGTGTTTATTCTTTATCTTATCCTAGTGACTAAAATCTTCTCCATGGCTGAACCCCAAATAATATTCCTTTACGTGCTAAGTGGTATCTAGAGAGTGGGATAGGTTTAATAAATACCCTAATCCTAAAGTGTACCCTAAACCTAACCCATACCCTAACCCTAACGCGTACCCTAACCCTAACCAAAACCCTAACCCGAACACGTATGCTAATCCTAACCCGTACCCTAAACCAATCCCTAACCCTAAAACTAACCCTAACCCTAACCCTAACCCTAACCCATAACCTACACCGTACCCTCACCCGTACCCTAACCCGTACCCTAAGCCGTACCCTCACCCGTACCCTAACCCGTATCCTAAGCCGTACCCTAACCCTAACCCTAACCCTAAACTATACCCTACGCCGTAACCTCACCCGTACCATAACCCGTACCCTAAGCCGTACCCTAACCCTAACCCTAACCCTAACCCTAACCCTAACCCTAAGCCATACCGTACGCCATACCCTAACACGTACCCTAACCCGTATCCTAAGCCGTACCCTAACCCTAACCAATACCCTACGCAGTATCCTCACCCATAGCCTCACCCGTACCCTAAGCCGTACCCTAACCCTAGCCCTAACCCTAACCCTAACCCTAACCCCTACACTATGCCATACCCTCACCTGTACCCTATCCCATAACCTAAGCCGTACCATAACCCTAACACTAACCCTAACCCTAACCCATAACCTACGCCGTACCCTCACCCGTACCCTAACCCGTATCCTAAGCCGTACCCTAACCCTAACCCTAACCCTAACCCTAACCCATAACCTACGCCGTACCCTCACCCGTACCCTAACACATACCCTAAGATGTACCGTAACCCTAACCCTAACACTAACCCTAACCTTAACCCACACTCTACGCCGTACCCTAACCCGTACCCTAACACGTATCCTAAGCCGTACCCTAACCCTAACCAATACCCTAGCAGTACCCTCACCCGTACCCTCACCCGTACCCTAAGCCATACCCTAACCTTAACCCTAACCCTAACCCTAACCCCTACCCTACGCCGTACCCTCACCCGTACCCTATCCCATACCCTAAGCCGTACCCTAACCCTAACACTAACCCTAACCCTAACCCTAACCCTAAACTACCCTTGATTGCTTTTGCCTCTATTAGATTTCCTAAGCACTAGTGTTTTAAGGAACAGGTTAAAAAGAAAATCCTAATGTGATTTTTTTATAATGTGTTTATTCTTTATCTTATCCTAGTGACTAAAATCTTCTCCATGGCTGGATCCCTAATAATATTCCTTTACGTGCTAAGTGGTATCTAGAGAGTGGGATAGATTTAATAAATACCCTAATCCTAACGTGTACCCTAAACCTAACCCATACCCTAACCCTAACGCGTACCCTAACCCTAACAAAAAACCTAACCCTAACACGTACGCTAATCCTAACCCGTACCCTAAACCAATCCCTAACCCTAAAACTAACCCTAACCCTAACCCTAACCCTAACCCTTACCCTACGCCGTACCCTCACCCGTACCCTAACCCGTACCCTAAGACGTACCCTAACCCTAACCCTAACCCATACGCTACGCCGTACCCTCACCCGTACCCTAACCCGTATTCTAAGCCGTACCCTAACCCTAACCCTAACCCTAACCCTAACCCATACCCTACGCCATACCATAACCCGTACCCTAACCCGTATCCTAAGCCGTATCCTAACCCTAACCAATACCCTACGCAGTACCCTCACCCGTACCCTCACCCGTACCCTAAGCCGTACCCTAACCCCAACCCTAACCCTAACTCTAACCCTAACCCCTACCCTACGCCGTACCCTCACCCATACCCTATCCATACGCTAAGCCGTACCCTAACCCTAACACTAACACTAACCCTAACCCTAACCCTAACCCATACCCTACGCCGTACCCTCACCCGTAACCTAACCCGTACCCAAAGCCGTACCCTAACCCTAACCCTAACCTATACACTATGCCGTACCCTCACCCGTACCCTAACCCGTACCCTAAGCCGTACCCTAACTCTAACCCTAACCCTAACCCTAACCCTTACCCATACCCTGCGCCGTACCCTAACCCATACAATAACCGGTATCCTAAGCCTTAACCTAACCCTAACCAATGACCTACACAGTACCCTCACCCGTACCCTAAGCCATACCCTAACCCTAACCCTAACACTAACCCTAACCCTAAACCCTACCCTATGCCGTACCCTCACCCATACCCTATCCCATACCCTAAGCCGTACCCTAACCCTAACACTAACCCTAACCCTAACCCTAACCCTAAACTACCCTTGACTGCTTTTGCCTCCATTAGATTTCCTAAGCACTAGTGTTTTAAGGAACAGGTTAAAAAGAAAATCCTAATGTGATTTTTTTATAATGTGTTTATTCTTTATCTTATCCTAGTAACGAAAATCTTCTCCATGGCTGGACCCTAAATAATATTCCTTTACGTGCTAAGTGGTATCTAGAGAGTGGGATAGGTTTAATAAATACCCTAATCCTAACGTGTACCCTAACCCTAACCCTAATGCGTACCCTAACCCTAACCCAAACCCTAACCCTAACACGTACGCTAATCCTCACCCGTACCCTAAACCAATCCCTAACCCTAAAACTAACCCTAACCCTAACCCTAACCCTAACCCATACGCTACGCCGTACCCTCACCCATACCCTAACCCGTATCCTAAGCCGTACCCTAACCCTAAACCTAACCCTAACCTCTACCCTACGCCGTACCCTCACCCGTACCCTAACCCGTACCCAAAGCCTTACCCTAACCCTAACCCTAACCCTCACCCATACCCAACGCCGTAACCTAACCCATATCCTAACCCGTATCCTAAGCCGTACCCTAACCCTAACCAATAACCTACGCAGTACCCTCACCAGTACCCTCACCGGTATCCTAAGCCCTACCCTAACCCTAACCCTAACCCTAACCCTAAACTACCCTTTACTGCTTTTGCCTCCATTAGATTTCCTAAACACTAGTGTTTTAAGGAACAGGTTAAAAAGAAAACCTTATGTGATTTTTTTATAATGTGTTTATTCTTTATCTTATCCTAGTGACTAAAATCTTCTCCATGGCTGAACCCCAAATAATATTCCTTTACGTGCTAAGTGGTATCTAGAGAGTGGGATAGGTTTAATAAATACCCTAATCCTAAAGTGTACCCTAAACCTAACCCATACCCTAACCCTAACGCGTACCCTAACCCTAACCAAAACCCTAACCCGAACACGTATGCTAATCCTAACCCGTACCCTAAACCAATCCCTAACCCTAAAACTAACCCTAACCCTAACCCTAACTCTAACCCATAACCTACACCGTACCCTCACCCGTACCCTAACCCGTACCCTAAGCCGTACCCTCACCCGTACCCTAACCCGTATCCTAAGCCGTACCCTAACCCTAACCCTAACCCTAAACTATACCCTACGCCGTAACCTCACCCGTACCATAACCTGTACCCTAAGCCGTACCCTAACCCTAACCCTAACCCTAACCCTAACCCTAACCCTAACCCATACCGTACGCCATACCCTAACAGGTACCCTAACCCGTATCCTAAGCCGTACCCTAACCCTAAACAATACCCTACGCAGTATCCTCACCCATAGCCTCACCCGTACCCTAAGCCGTACCCTAACCCTAACCCTAACCCTAACCCTAACCCTAACCCCTACCCTATGCCATACCCTCACCTGTACCCTATCCCATAACCTAAGCCGTACCATAACCCTAACACTAACCCTAACCCTAACCCATAACCTACGCCGTACCCTCACCCGTACCCTAACCCGTATCCTAAGCCGTACCCTAACCCTAACCAATACCCTACGCAGTAACCTCACCCGTACCCTCACCCGTACCCTAAGCCATACCCTAACCCTAACCCTAACCCTAACCCTAACCCCTACCCTACGCCGTACCCTCACCCGTACCCTATCCCATACGCTAAGCCGTACCCTAACCCTAACACTAACACTAACCCTAACCCTAACCCTAACCCATACCCTACGCCGTACCCTCACCCGTAACCTAACCCGTACCCTAAGCCGTACCCTAACCCTTACCCTAACCCCTACCCTACACCGTACCCTCACCCGTACCCTATCCCATACCCTAAGCCGTACCCTAACCCTAACACTAACCCTAACCCTAACCCTAACCCTAAACTACCCTTGATTGCTTTTGCCTCTATTAGATTTCCTAAGCACTAGTGTTTTAAGGAACAGGTTAAAAAGAAAATCCTGATGTGAATTTTTTATAATGTGTTTATTCTTTATCTTATCCTAGTGACTAAAATCTTCTCCATGGCTGGATCCCTAATAATATTCCTTTACGTGCTAAGTGGTATCTAGAGAGTGGGATAGGTTTAATAAATACCCTAATCCTAACGTGTACCCTAAACCTAACCCATACCCTAACCCTAACGCGTACCCTAACCCTAACAAAAAACCTAACCCTAACACGTACGCTAATCCTAACCCGTACCCTAAACCAATCCCTAACCCTAAAACTAACCCTAACCCTAACCCTAACCCTAACCCTTACCCTACGCCGTACCCTCACCCGTACCCTAACCCGTACCCTAAGACGTACCCTAACCCTAACCCATACGCTACGCCGTACCCTCACCCGTACCCTAACCCATATTCTAAGCCGTACCCTAACCCTAACCCTAACCCTAACCCTAACCCATACCCTACACCATACCATAACCCGTACCCTAACCCGTATCCTAAGCCGTATCCTAACCCTAACCAATACCCTACGCAGTACCCTCACCCGTACCCTCACCCGTACCCTAAGCCGTACCCTAACCCCAACCCTAACCCTAACTCTAACCCTAACCCCTACCCTAGGCCGTACCCTCACCCGTACCCTATCCCATACGCTAAGCCGTACCCTAACCCTAACACTAACACTAACCCTAACCCTAACCCTAACCCATACCCTATGCCGTACCCTCACCCGTAACCTAACCCGTACCCAAAGCCGTACCCTAACCCTAACCCTAACCTATACACTACGCCGTACCCTCACCCGTACCCTAACCCGTACCCTAAGCCGTACCCTAACTCTAACCCTAACCCTAACCCTAACCCTTACCCATACCCTGCGCCGTACCCTAACCCATACAATAACCTGTATCCTAAGCCTTAACCTAACCCTAACCAATGACCTACACAGTACCCTCACCCGTACCCTAAGCCATACCCTAACCCTAACCCTAACACTAACCCTAACCCTAAACCCTACACTATGCCGTACCCTCACCCATACCCTATCCCATACCCTAAGCCGTACCCTAACCCTAACACTAACCCTAACCCTAACCCTAACCCTAAACTACCCTTGACTGCTTTTGCCTCCATTAGATTTCCTAAGCACTAGTGTTTTAAGGAACAGGTTAAAAAGAAAATCCTAATGTGATTTTTTTATAATGTGTTTATTCTTTATCTTATCCTAGTAACGAAAATCTTCTCCATGGCTGGACCCTAAATAATATTCCTTTACGTGCTAAGTGGTATCTAGAGAGTGGGATAGGTTTAATAAATACCCTAATCCTAACGTGTACCCTAACCCTAACCCTAATGCGTACCCTAACCCTAACCCAAACCCTAACCCTAACACGTACGCTAATCCTCACCCGTACCCTAAACCAATCCCTAACCCTAAAACTAACCCTAACCCTAACCCTAACCCTAACCCATACGCTACGCCGTACCCTCACCCATACCGTAACCCGTATCCTAAGCCGTACCCTAACCCTAAACCTAACCCTAACCTCTACCCTACGCCGTACCCTCACCCGTACCCTAACCCGTACCCAAAGCCTTACCCTAACCCTAACCCTAACCCTCACCCATACCCAACGCCGTAACCTAACCCATATCCTAACCCGTATCCTAAGCCGTACCCTAACCCTAACCAATAACCTACGCAGTACCCTCACCAGTACCCTCACCGGTATCCTAAGCCCTACCCTAACCCTAACCCTAACCCTAACCCTAAACTACCCTTTACTGCTTTTGCCTCCATTAGATTTCCTAAACACTAGTGTTTTAAGGAACAGGTTAAAAAGAAAACCTTATGTGATTTTTTTATAATGTGTTTATTCTTTATCTTATCCTAGTGACTAAAATCTTCTCCATGGCTGAACCCCAAATAATATTCCTTTACGTGCTAAGTGGTATCTAGAGAGTGGGATAGGTTTAATAAATACCCTAATTCTAAAGTGTACCCTAAACCTAACCCATACCCTAACCCTAACGCGTACCCTAACCCTAACCAAAACCCTAACCCGAACACATATGCTAATCCTAACCCGTACCCTAAACCAATCCCTAACCCTAAAACTAACCCTAACCCTAACCCTAACCCTAACCCATAACCTACACCGTACCCTCACCCGTACCCTAACCCGTACCCTAAGCCGTACCCTCACCCGTACCCTAACCCGTATCCTAAGCCGTACCCTAACCCTAACCCTAACCCTAAACTATACCCTACTCCGTAACCTCACCCGTAACATAACCCGTACCCTAAGCCGTACCCTAACCCTAACCCTAACCCTAACCCTAACCCTAACCCTAACCCATACCGTACGCCATACCCTAACACGTACCCTAACCCGTATCCTAAGCCGTACCCTAACCCTAACCAATACCCTACGCAGTATCCTCACCCATAGCCTCACCCGTACCCTAAGCCGTACCCTAACCCTAACCCTAACCCTAACCCTATCCCTAACCCCTACCCTATGCCATACCCTCACCTGTACCCTATCCCATAACCTAAGCCGTACCATAACCCTAACACTAACCCTAACCCTAACCCATAACCTACGCCGTACCCTCACCCGTACCCTAACCCGTATCCTAAGCCGTACCCTAACCCTAACCCTAACCCTAACCCTAACCCATAACCTACGCCGTACCCTCACCCGTACCCTAACACATACCCTAAGACGTACCGTAACCCTAACCCTAACACTAACCCTAAACTTAACCCACACTCTACGCCGTACCCTAACCCGTACCCTAACACGTATCCTAAGCCGTACCCTAACCCTAACCAATACCCTACGCAGTACCCTCACCCGTACCCTCACCCGTACCCTAAGCCATACCCTAACCCTAACCCTAACCCTAACCCTAACCCCTACCCTACGCCGTAACCTCACCCGTACCCTATCCCATACGCTAAGCCGTACCCTAACCCTAACACTAACACTAACCCTAACCCTAACCCTAACCCTAAACTACCCTTGATTGCTTTTGCCTCTATTAGATTTCCTAAGCACTAGTGTTTTAAGGAACAGGTTAAAAAGAAAATCCTGATGTGATTTTTTTATAATGTGTTTATTCTTTATCTTATCCTAGTGACTAAAATCTTCTCCATGGCTGGATCCCTAATAATATTCCTTTACGTGCTAAGTGGTATCTAGAGAGTGGGATAGGTTTAATAAATACCCTAATCCTAACGTGTACCCTAAACCTAACCCATACCCTAACCCTAACGCGTACCCTAACCCTAACAAAAAACCTAACCCTAACACGTACGCTAATCCTAACCCGTACCCTAAACCAATCCCTAACCCTAAAACTAACCCTAACCCTAACCCTAACCCTAACCCTTACCCTACGCCGTACCCTCACCCGTACCCTAACCCGTACCCTAAGACGTACCCTAACCCTAACCCTAACCCATACGCTACGCCGTACCCTCACCCGTACCCTAACCCATATTCTAAGCCGTACCCTAACCCTAACCCTAACCCTAACCCTAACCCATACCCTACGCCATACCATAACCCGTACCCTAACCCGTATCCTAAGCCGTATCCTAACCCTAACCAATACCTACGCAGTACCCTCACCCGTACCCTCACCCGTACCCTAAGCCGTACCCTAACCCCAACCCTAACCCTAACTCTAACCCTAACCCCTACCCTACGCCGTACCCTCACCCGTACCCTATCCCATACGCTAAGCCGTACCCTAACCCTAACACTAACACTAACCCTAACCCTAACCCTAACCCATACCCTATGCCGTACCCTCACCCGTAACCTAACCCGTACCCAAAGCCGTACCCTAACCCTAACCCTAACCTATACACTACGCCATACCCTCACCCGTACCCTAACCCGTACCCTAAGCCGTACCCTAACTCTAACCCTAACCCTAACCCTAACCCTTACCCATACCCTGCGCCGTACCCTAACCCATACAATAACCTGTATCCTAAGCCTTAACCTAACCCTAACCAATGACCTACACAGTACCCTCACCCGTACCCTAAGCCATACCCTAACCCTAACCCTAACACTAACCCTAACCCTAAACCCTACACTATGCCGTACCCTCACCCATACCCTATCCCATACCCTAAGCCGTACCCTAACCCTAACACTAACCCTAACCCTAACCCTAACCCTAAACTACCCTTGACTGCTTTTGCCTCCATTAGATTTCCTAAGCACTAGTGTTTTAAGGAACAGGTTAAAAAGAAAATCCTAATGTGATTTTTTTATAATGTGTTTATTCTTTATCTTATCCTAGTAACGAAAATCTTCTCCATGGCTGGACCCTAAATAATATTCCTTTACGTGCTAAGTGGTATCTAGAGAGTGGGATAGGTTTAATAAATACCCTAATCCTAATGTGTACCCTAACCCTAACCCTAATGCGTACCCTAACCCTAACCCAAACCCTAACCCTAACACGTACGCTAATCCTCACCCGTACCCTAAACCAATCCCTAACCCTAAAACTAACCCTAACCCTAACCCTAACCCTAACCCATACGCTACGCCGTACCCTCACCCATACCGTAACCCGTATCCTAAGCCGTACCCTAACCCTAAACCTAACCCTAACCTCTACCCTATGCCGTACCCTCACCCGTACCCTAACCCGTACCCAAAGCCTTACCCTAACCCTAACCCTAACCCTCACCCATACCCAACGCCGTAACCTAACCCATATCCTAACCCGTATCCTAAGCCGTACCCTAACCCTAACCAATAACCTACGCAGTACCCTCACCAGTACCCTCACTGGTATCCTAAGCCCTACCCTAACCCTAACCCTAACCCTAACCCTAAACTACCCTTTACTGCTTTTGCCTCCATTAGATTTCCTAAACACTAGTGTTTTAAGGAACAGGTTAAAAAGAAAACCTTATGTGATTTTTTTATAATGTGTTTATTCTTTATCTTATCCTAGTGACTAAAATCTTCTCCATGGCTGAACCCCAAATAATATTCCTTTACGTGCTAAGTGGTATCTAGAGAGAGGGATAGGTTTAATAAATACCCTAATCCTAAAGTGTACCCTAAACCTAACCCATACCCTAACCCTAACGCGTACCCTAACCCTAACCAAAACCCTAACCCGAACACGTATGCTAATCCTAACCCGTACCCTAAACCAATCCCTAACCCTAAAACTAACCCTAACCCTAACCCTAACCCTAACCCATAACCTACACCGTACCCTCACCCGTACCCTAACCCGTACCCTAAGCCGTACCCTCACCCGTACCCTAACCCGTATCCTAAGCCGTACCCTAACCCTAACCCTAACCCTAAACTATACCCTACGCCGTAACCTCACCCGTACCCTAACCCCTACCCTATGCCATACCCTCACCTGTACCCTATCCCATAACTTAAGCCGTACCATAACCCTAACACTAACCCTAACCCTAACCCATAACCTACGCCGTACCCTCACCCGTACCCTAACCCGTATCCTAAGCCGTACCCTAACCCTAACCCTAACCCTAACCCTAACCCATAACCTACGCCGTACCCTCACCCGTACCCTAACACATACCCTAAGACGTACCGTAACCCTAACCCTAACACTAACCCTAACCTTAACCCACACTCTACGCCGTACCCTAACCCGTACCCTAACACGTATCCTAAGCCGTACCCTAACCCTAACAAATACCCTACGCAGTACCCTCACCCGTACCCTCACCCGTACCCTAAGCCATACCCTAACCCTAACCCTAACCCTAACCCCTACCCTACGCCGTAACCTCACCCGTACCCTATCCCATACGCTAAGCCGTACCCTAACCCTAACACTAACACTAACCCTAACCCTAACCCTAACCCATACCCTACGCCGTACCCTCACCCGTAACCTAACCCGTACCCTAAGCCGTACCCTAACCCTTACCCTAACTCCTACCCTACGCCGTACCCTCACCCGTACCCTATCCCATACCCTAAGCCGTACCCTAACCCTAACACTAACCCTAACCCTAACCCTAACCCTAAACTACCCTTGATTGCTTTTGCCTCTATTAGATTTCCTAAGCACTAGTGTTTTAAGGAACAGGTTAAAAAGAAAATCCTAATGTGATTTTTTTATAATGTGTTTATTCTTTATCTTATCCTAGTGACTAAAATCTTCTCCATGGCTGGATCCCTAATAATATTCCTTTACGTGCTAAGTGGTATCTAGAGAGTGGGATAGGTTTAATAAATACCCTAATCCTAACGTGTACCCTAAACCTAACCCATACCCTAACCCTAACGCGTACCCTAACCCTAACAAAAAACCTAACCCTAACACGTACGCTAATCCTAACCCGTACCCTAAACCAATCCCTAACCCTAAAACTAACCCTAACCCTAACCCTAACCCTAACCCTTACCCTACGCCGTACCCTCACCCGTACCCTAACCCGTACCCTAAGACGTACCCTAACCCTGACCCTAACCCATACGCTACGCCGTACCCTCACCCGTACCCTAACCCGTATTCTAAGCCGTACCCTAACCCTAACCCTAACCCTAACCCTAACCCATACCCTACGCCATACCATAACCCGTACCCTAACCCGTATCCTAAGCCGTATCCTAACCCTAACCAATACCCTACGCAGTACCCTCACCCGTACCCTCACCCGTACCCTAAGCCGTACCCTAACCCCAACCCTAACCCTAACTCTAACCCTAACCCCTACCCTAGGCCGTACCCTCACCCGTACCCTATCCCATACGCTAAGCCGTACCCTAACCCTAACACTAACACTAACCCTAACCCTAACCCTAACCCATACCCTACGCCGTACCCTCACCCGTAACCTAACCCATACCCAAAGCCGTACCCTAACCCTAACCCTAACCTATACACTACGCCGTACCCTCACCCGTACCCTAACCCGTACCCTAAGCCGTACCCTAACTCTAACCCTAATCCTAACCCTAACCCTTACCCATAGCCTGCGCCGTACCCTAACCCATACAATAACCTGTATCCTAAGCCTTAACCTAACCCTAACCAATGACCTACACAGTACCCTCACCTGTACCCTAAGCCATACCCTAACCCTAACCCTAACACTAACCCTAACCCTAAACCCTACCCTATGCCGTACCCTCACCCATACCCTATCCCATACCCTAAGCCGTACCCTAACCCTAACACTAACCCTAACCCTAACCCTAACCCTAAACTACCCTTGACTGCTTTTGCCTCCATTAGATTTCCTAAGCACTAGTGTTTTAAGGAACAGGTTAAAAAGAAAATCCTAATGTGATTTTTTTATAATGTGTTTATTCTTTATCTTATCCTAGTAACGAAAATCTTCTCCATGGCTGGACCCTAAATAATATTCCTTTACGTGCTAAGTGGTATCTAGAGAGTGGGATAGGTTTAATAAATACCCTAATCCTAACGTGTACCCTAACCCTAACCCTAATGCGTACCCTAACCCTAACCCAAACCCTAACCCTAACACGTACGCTAATCCTCACCCGTACCCTAAACCAATCCCTAACCCTAAAACTAACCCTAACCCTAACCCTAACCCTAACCCATACGCTACGCCGTACCCTCACCCATACCCTAACCCGTATCCTAAGCCGTACCCTAACCCTAAACCTAACCCTAACCTCTACCCCACGCCGTACCCTCACCCGTACCCTAACCCGTACGCAAAGCCTTACCCTAACCCTAACCCTAACCCTCACCCATACCCAACGCCGTAACCTAACCCATATCCTAACCCGTATCCTAAGCCGTATCCTAACCCTAACCAATAACCTACGCAGTACCCTCACCAGTACCCTCACCGGTATCATAAGCCCTCCCCTAACCCTAACCCTAACCCTAACCCTAAACTACCCTTTACTGCTTTTGCCTCCATTAGATTTCCTAAACACTAGTGTTTTAAGGAACAGGTTAAAAAGAAAACCTTATGTGATTTTTTTATAATGTGTTTATTCTTTATCTTATCCTAGTGACTAAAATCTTCTCCATGGCTGAACCCCAAATAATATTCCTTTACGTGCTAAGTGGTATCTAGAGAGTGGGATAGGTTTAATAAATACCCTAATCCTAAAGTGTACCCTAAACCTAACCCATACCCTAACCCTAACGCGTACCCTAACCCTAACCAAAACCCTAACCCGAACACGTATGCTAATCCTAACCCGTACCCTAAACCAATCCCTAACCCTAAAACTAACCCTAACCCTAACCCTAACCCTAACCCATAACCTACACCGTACCCTCACCCGTACCCTAACCCGTACCCTAAGCCGTACCCTCACCCGTACCCTAACCCGTATCCTAAGCCGTACCCTAACCCTAACCCTAACCCTAAACTATACCCTACGCCGTAACCTCACCCGTACCATAACCCGTACCCTAAGCCGTACCCTAACCCTAACCCTAACCCTAACCCTAACCCTAACCCTAACCCATACCGTACGCCATACCCTAACACGTACCCTAACCCGTATCCTAAGCTGTACCCTAACCCTAACCAATACCCTACGCAGTATCCTCACCCATAGCCTCACCCGTACCCTAAGCCGTACCCTAACCCTAACCCTAACCCTAACCCTAACCCTAACCCCTACCCTATGCCATACCCTCACCTGTACCCTATCCCATAACTTAAGCCGTACCATAACCCTAACACTAACCCTAACCCTAACCCATAACCTACGCCGTACCCTCACCCGTACCCTAACCCGTATCCTAAGCCGTACCGTAACCCTAACCCTAACCCTAACCCTAACCCATAACCTACGCCGTACCCTCACCCGTACCCTAACACATACCCTAAGACGTACCGTAACCCTAACCCTAACACTAACCCTAACCTTAACCCACACTCTACGCCGTACCCTAACCCGTACCCTAACACGTATCCTAAGCCGTACCCTAACCCTAACAAATACCCTACGCAGTACCCTCACCCGTACCCTCACCCGTACCCTAAGCCATACCCTAACCCTAACCCTAACCCTAACTCCTACCCTACGCCGTAACCTCACCCGTACCCTATCCCATACGCTGAGCCGTACCCTAACCCTAACACTAACACTAACCCTAACCCTAACCCTAACCCATACCCTACGCCGTACCCTCACCCGTAACCTAACCCGTACCCTAAGCCGTACCCTAACCCTTACCCTAACTCCTACCCTACGCCGTACCCTCACCCGTACCCTATCCCATACCCTAAGCCGTACCCTAACCCTAACACTAACCCTAACCCTAACCCTAACCCTAAACTACCCTTGATTGCTTTTGCCTCTATTAGATTTCCTAAGCACTAGTGTTTTAAGGAACAGGTTAAAAAGAAAATCCTAATGTGATTTTTTTATAATGTGTTTATTCTTTATCTTATCCTAGTGACTAAAATCTTCTCCATGGCTGGATCCCTAATAATATTCCTTTACGTGCTAAGTGGTATCTAGAGAGTGGGATAGGTTTAATAAATACCCTAATCCTAACGTGTACCCTAAACCTAACCCATACCCTAACCCTAACGCGTACCCTAACCCTAACAAAAAACCTAACCCTAACACGTACGCTAATCCTAACCCGTACCCTAAACCAATCCCTAACCCTAAAACTAACCCTAACCCTAACCCTAACCCTAACCCTTACCCTACGCCGTACCCTCACCCGTACCCTAACCCGTACCCTAAGACGTACCCTAACCCTGACCCTAACCCATACGCTACGCCGTACCCTCACCCGTACCCTAACCCGTATTCTAAGCCGTACCCTAACCCTAACCCTAACCCTAACCCTAACCCATACCCTACGCCATACCATAACCCGTACCCTAACCCGTATCCTAAGCCGTATCCTAACCCTAACCAATACCCTACGCAGTACCCTCACCCGTACCCTCACCCGTACCCTAAGCCGTACCCTAACCCCAACCCTAACCCTAACTCTAACCCTAACCCCTACCCTAGGCCGTACCCTCACCCGTAACCTATCCCATACGCTAAGCCGTACCCTAACCCTAACACTAACACTAACCCTAACCCTAACCCTAACCCATACCCTACGCCGTACCCTCACCCGTAACCTAACCCATACCCAAAGCCGTACCCTAACCCTAACCCTAACCTATACACTACGCCGTACCCTCACCCGTACCCTAACCCGTACCCTAAGCCGTACCCTAACTCTAACCCTAACCCTAACCCTAACCCTTACCCATAGCCTGCGCCGTACCCTAACCCATACAATAACCTGTATCCTAAGCCTTAACCTAACCCTAACCAATGACCTACACAGTACCCTCACCTGTACCCTAAGCCATACCCTAACCCTAACCCTAACACTAACCCTAACCCTAAACCCTACCCTATGCCGTACCCTCACCCATACCCTATCCCATACCCTAAGCCGTACCCTAACCCTAACACTAACCCTAACCCTAACCCTAACCCTAAACTACCCTTGACTGCTTTTGCCTCCATTAGATTTCCTAAGCACTAGTGTTTTAAGGAACAGGTTAAAAAGAAAATCCTAATGTGATTTTTTTATAATGTGTTTATTCTTTATCTTATCCTAGTAACGAAAATCTTCTCCATGGCTGGACCCTAAATAATATTCCTTTACGTGCTAAGTGGTATCTAGAGAGTGGGATAGGTTTAATAAATACCCTAATCCTAACGTGTACCCTAACCCTAACCCTAATGCGTACCCTAACCCTAACCCAAACCCTAACCCTAACACGTACGCTAATCCTCACCCGTACCCTAAACCAATCCCTAACCCTAAAACTAACCCTAACCCTAACCCTAACCCTAACCCATACGCTACGCCGTACCCTCACCCATACCCTAACCCGTATCCTAAGCCGTACCCTAACCCTAAACCTAACCCTAACCTCTACCCCACGCCGTACCCTCACCCGTACCCTAACCCGTACCCAAAGCCTTACCCTAACCCTAACCCTAACCCTCACCCATACCCAACGCCGTAACCTAACCCATATCCTAACCCGTATCCTAAGCCGTATCCTAACCCTAACCAATAACCTACGCAGTACCCTCACCAGTACCCTCACCGGTATCCTAAGCCCTACCCTAACCCTAACCCTAACCCTAAACCTAAACTACCCTTTACTGCTTTTGCCTCCATTAGATTTCCTAAACACTAGTGTTTTAAGGAACAGGTTAAAAAGAAAACCTTATGTGATTTTTTTATAATGTGTTTATTCTTTATCTTATCCTAGTGACTAAAATCTTCTCCATGGCTGAACCCCAAATAATATTCCTTTACGTGCTAAGTGGTATCTAGAGAGTGGGATAGGTTTAATAAATACCCTAATCCTAAAGTGTACCCTAAACCTAACCCATACCCTAACCCTAACGCGTACCCTAACCCTAACCAAAACCCTAACCTGAACACGTATGCTAAACCTAACCCGTACCCTAAACCAATCCCTAACCCTAAAACTAACCCTAACCCTAACCCTAACCCTAACCCATAACCTACACCGTACCCTCACCCGTACCCTAACCCGTACCCTAAGCCGTACCCTAACCCTAACCCTAAACCATATGCTACGCCGTACCCTCACCCGTACCCTAACCCGTATCCTAAGCCGTACCCTAACCCTAACACTAACCCTAAACTATACCCTACGCCGTAACCTCACCCGTACCCTAACCCGTACCCTAAGCCGTACCCTAACCCTAACCCTAACCCTAACCCTAACCCTAACCCTAACCCATACCGTACGCCATACCCTAACACGTACCCTAACCCGTATCCTAAGCCGTACCCTAACCCTAACCAATACCCTACGCAGTATCCTCACCCATAGCCTCACCCGTTCCCTAAGCCGTACCCTAACCCTAACCCTAACCCTAACCCTAACCCTAACACCTACCCTATGCCATACCCTCACCTGTACCCTATCCCATAACCTAAGCCATACCATAACCCTAACACTAACCCTAACCCTAACCCATAACCTACGCCGTACCCTCACCAGTACCCTAACCCGTATCCTAAGCCGTACCTTAACCCTAACCCTAACCCTAACCCATAACCTACGCCGTACCCTCACCCGTACCCTAACACGTACCCTAAGACGTACCGTAACCCTAACCCTAACACTAACCCTAACCCTAACCCACACTCTACGCCGTACCCTAACCCGTACCCTAACACGTATCCTAAGCCGTACCCTAACCCTAAGCAATACCCTACGCAGTACCCTCACCCGTACCCTCACCCGTACCCTAAGCCATACCCTAACCATAACCCTAAGCCTAACCTTAACCCCTACCCTACGCCGTACCCTCACCCGTACCCTATCCCATACCCTAAGCCGTACCCTAACCCTAACACTAACCCTAACCCTAACCCTAACCCTAAACTACCCTTGATTGCTTTTGCCTCTATTAGATTTCCTAAGCACTAGTGTTTTAAGGAACAGGTTAAAAAGAAAATCCTAATGTGATTTTTTTATAATGTGTTTATTCTTTATCTTATCCTAGTGACTAAAATCTTCTCCATGGCTGGATCCCTAATAATATTCCTTTACGTGCTAAGTGGTATCTAGAGAGTGGGATAGGTTTAATAAATACCCTAATCCTAACGTGTACCCTAACCCTAACCCATACCCTAACCCTAACGCGTACCCTAACCCTAACCGAAAACCTAACCCTAACAGGTACGCTAATCCTAACCCGTACCCTAAACCAATCCCTAACCCTAAAACTAACCCTAACCCTAACCCTAACCCTAAACCTTACCCTACGCCGTACCCTCACCCGTACCCTAACCCGTACCCTAAGACGTACCCTAACCCTAACCCTAACCCATACGCTACGCCGTACCCTCACCCGTACCCTAACCCGTATCCTAAGCCGTACCCTAACCCTAACCCTAACCCTAACCCTAACCCTAAACCATACCCTACGCCATACCCTAACCCGTACCCTAACCCGTATCCTAAGCCGTATCCTAACCCTAACCAATACCCTACGCAGTACCCTAACCCGTACCCTCACCCGTACCCTAAGCCGTACCCTAACCCCAACCCTAACCCTAACTCTAACCCTAACCCCTACCCTACGCCGTACCCTCACCCGTACCCTATCCCATACGCTAAGCCGTACCCTAACCCTAACACTAACACTAACCCTAACCCTAACCCTAACCCATACCCTACGCCGTACCCTCACCCGTAACCTAACCCGTACCCAAAGCCGTACCCTAACCCTAACCCTAACCTATACACTATGCCGTACCCTCACCCGTACCCTAACCCGTACCCTAAGCCGTACCCTAACTCTAACCCTAACCCTAACCCTAACCCTTACCCATACCCTGCGCCGTACCCTAACCCATACAATAACCTGTATCCTAAGCCTTAACCTAACCCTAACCAATGACCTACACAGTACCCTCACCCGTACCCTAAGCCATACCCTAACCCTAACCCTAACACTAACCCTAACCCTAAACCCTACCCTATGCCGTACCCTCACCCATACCCTATCCCATACCCTAAGCCGTACCCTAACCCTAACACTAACCCTAACCCTAAACTACCCTTGACTGCTTTTGCCTCCATTAGATTTCCTAAGCACTAGTGTTTTAAGGAACAGGTTAAAAAGAAAATCCTAATGTGATTTTTTTATAATGTGTTTATTCTTTATCTTATCCTAGTAACGAAAATCTTCTCCATGGCTGGACCCTAAATAATATTCCTTTACGTGCTAAGTGGTATCTAGAGAGTGGGATAGGTTTAATATATACCCTAATCCTAACGTGTACCCTAACCCTAACCCTAATGCGTACCCTAACCCTAACCCAAACCCTAACCCTAACACGTACGCTAATCCTCACCCATACCCTAAACCAATCCCTAACCCTAAAACTAACCCTAACCCTAACCCTAACCCTAACCCATATGCTACGCCGTACCCTCACCCATACCCTAACCCGTATCCTAAGCCGTACCCTAACCCTAAACCTAACCCTAACCTCTACCCTACGCCGTACCCTCACCCGTACCCTAACCCGTACCCAAAGCCTTACCCTAACCCTAACCCTAACCCTCACCCATACCCAACGCCGTAACCTAACCCATATCCTAACCCGTATCCTAAGCCGTACCCTAACCCTAACCAATAACCTACGCAGTACACTCACCAGTACCCTCACCGGTATCCTAAGCCCTCCCCTAACCCTAACCCTAACCCTAACCCTAAACTACCCTTTACTGCTTTTGCCTCCATAAGATTTCCTAAACACTAGTGTTTTAAGGAACAGGTTAAAAAGAAAACCTTATGTGATTTTTTTATAATGTGTTTATTCTTTATCTTATCCTAGTGACTAAAATCTTCTCCATGGCTGAACCCCAAATAATAATCCTTTACGTGCTAAGTGGTATCTAGAGAGTGGGATAGGTTTAATAAATACCCTAATCCTAAAGTGTACCCTAAACCTAACCCATACCCTAACCCTAACGCGTACCCTAACCCTAACCAAAACCCTAACCCGAACACGTATGCTAATCCTAACCCGTACCCTAAACCAATCCCTAACCCTAAAACTAACCCTAACCCTAACCCTAACCCTAACCCATAACCTACACCGTACCCTCACCCGTACCCTATCCCGTACCCTAAGCCGTACCCTAACCCTAACCCTAAAACATATGCTACGCCGTACCCTCACCCTTACCCTAACCCGTATCCTAAGCCGTACCCTAACCCTAACACTAACCCTAAACTATACTCTACGCCGTAACCTCACCCGTACCCTAACCCGTACCCTAAGCCGTACCCTAACCCTAACCCTAACCCTAACCCTAACCCTAACCCTAACCCATACCGTACGCCATACCCTAACACGTACCCTAACCCGTATCCTAAGCCGTACCCTAACCCTAACCAATACCCTACGCAGTATCCTCACCCATAGCCTCACCCGTGCCCTAAGCCGTACCCTAACCCTAACCCTAACCCTAACCCTAACCCTAACACCTACCCTATGCCATACCCTCACCTGTACCCTATCCCATAACCTAAGCCGTACCATAACCCTAACACTAACCCTAACCCTAACCCATAACCTACGCCGTACCCTCACCCGTACCCTAACCCGTATCCTAAGCCGTACCCTAACCCTAACCCTAACCCTAACCCTAACCCATAACCTACGCCGTACCCTCACCCGTACCCTAACACGTACCCTAAGAAGTACCGTAACCCTAACCCTAACACTAACTCTAACCCTAACCCACACTCTACGCCGTACCCTAACCCGTACCCTAACACGTATCCTAAGCCGTACCCTAACCCTAAGCAATACCCTACGCAGTACCCTCACCCGTACCCTCACCCGTACCCTAAGCCATACCCTAACCATAGCCCTAAGCCTAACCCTAACCCCTACCCTACGCCGTACCCTCACCCGTACCCTATCCCATACCCTAAGCCGTACCCTAACCCTAACACTAACCCTAACCCTAACCCTAACCCTAAACTACCCTTGATTGCTTTTGCCTCTATTAGATTTCCTAAGCACTAGTGTTTTAAGGAACAGGTTAAAAAGAAAATCCTAATGTGATTTTTTTATAATGTGTTTATTCTTTATCTTATCCTAGTGACTAAAATCTTCTCCATGGCTGGATCCCTAATAATATTCCTTTACGTGCTAAGTGGTATCTAGAGAGTGGGATAGGTTTAATAAATACCCTAATCCTAACGTGTACCCTAACCCTAACCCATACCCTAACCCTAACGCGTACCCTAACCCTAACCGAAAACCTAACCCTAACACGTACGCTAATCCTAACCCGTACCCTAAACCAATCCCTAACCCTAAAACTAACCCTAACCCTAACCCTAACCCTAAACCTTACCCTACGCCGTACCCTCACCCGTACCCTAACCCGTACCCTAAGACGTACCCTAACCCTAACCCTAACCCATACGCTACGCCGTACCCTCACCCGTACCCTAACCCGTATCCTAAGCCGTACCCTAACCCTAACCCTAACCCTAACCCTAACCCTAACCCTAACCCATACCCTATGCCATACCCTAACCCGTACCCTAACCCGTATCCTAAGCCGTATCCTAACCCTAACCAATACCCTACGCAGTACCCTCACCCGTACCCTCACCCGTACCCTAAGCCGTACCCTAACCCCAACCCTAACCCTAACTCTAACCCTAACCCCTACCCTACGCCGTACCCTCACCCGTACCCTATCCCATACGCTAAGCCGTACCCTAACCCTAACACTAACACTAACCCTAACCCTAACCCTAACCCATACCCTACGCCGTACCCTCACCCGTAACCTAACCCGTACCCAAAGCCGTACCCTAACCCTAACCCTAACCTATACACTACGCCGTACCCTCACCCGTACCCTAACCCGTACCCTAAGCCGTACCCTAACTCTAACCCTAACCCTAACCCTAACCCTTACCCATACCCTGCGCCGTACCCTAACCCATACAATAACCTGTATCCTATGCCTTAACCTAACCCTAACCAATGACCTACACAGTACCCTCACCCGTACCCTAAGCCATACCCTAACCCTAACCCTAACACTAACCCTAACCCTAAACCCTACCCTATGCCGTACCCTCACCCATACCCTATCCCATACCCTAAGCCGTACCCTAACCCTAACACTAACCCTAACCCTAACCCTAACCCTAAACTACCCTTGACTGCTTTTGCCTCCATTAGATTTCCTAAGCACTAGTGTTTTAAGGAACAGGTTAAAAAGAAAATCCTAATGTGATTTTTTTATAATGTGTTTATTCTTTATCTTATCCTAGTAACGAAAATCTTCTCCATGGCTGGACCCTAAATAATATTCCTTTACGTGCTAAGTGGTATCTAGAGAGTGGGATAGGTTTAATAAATACCCTAATCCTAACGTGTACCCTAACCCTAACCCTAATGCGTACCCTAACCCTAACCCAAACCCTAACCCTAACACGTACGCTAATCCTCACCCGTACCCTAAACCAATCCCTAACCCTAAAACTAACCCTAACCCTAACCCTAACCCTAACCCATACGCTACGCCGTACCCTCACCCATACCCTAACCCGTATCCTAAGCCGTACCCTAACCCTAAACCTAACCCTAACCTCTACCCTACGCCGTACCCTCACCCGTACCCTAACCCGTACCCAAAGCCTTACCCTAACCCTAACCCTAATCCTCACCCATACCCAACGCCGTAACCTAACCCATATCCTAACCCGTATCCTAAGCCGTACCCTAACCCTAACCAATAACCTACGCAGTACCCTCACCAGTACCCTCACCCGTATCCTAAGCCCTACCCTAACCCTAACCCTAAACTACCCTTTACTGCTTTTGCCTCCATTAGATTTCCTAAACACTAGTGTTTTAAGGAACAGGTTAAAAAGAAAACCTTATGTGATTTTTTTATAATGTGTTTATTCTTTATCTTATCCTAGTGACTAAAATCTTCTCCATGGCTGAACCCCAAATAATATTCCTTTACGTGCTAAGTGGTATCTAGAGAGTGGGATAGATTTAATAAATACCCTAATCCTAACGTGTACCCTAAACCTAACCCATACCCTAACCCTAACGCGTACCCTAACCCTAACAAAAAACCTAACCCTAACACGTACGCTAATCCTAACCCGTACCCTAAACCAATCCCTAACCCTAAAACTAACCCTAACCCTAACCCTAACCCTAACCCTTACCCTACGCCGTACCCTCACCCGTACCCTAACCCGTACCCTAAGACGTACCCTAACCTTAACCCTAACACATACGCTACGCCGTACCCTCACCCGTACCCTAACCCGTATTCTAAGCCGTACCCTAACCCTAACCCTAACCCTAACCCTAACCCATACCCTACGCCATACCATAACCCGTACCCTAACCCGTATCCTAAGCCGTATTCTAACCCTAACCAATACCCTACGCAGTACCCTCACCCGTACCCTCACCCGTACCCTAAGCCGTACCCTAACCCCAACCCTAACCCTAACTCTAACCCTAACCCCTACCCTACGCCGTACCCTCACCCGTACCCTATCCCATACGCTAAGCCGTACCCTAACCCTAACACTAACACTAACCCTAACCCTAACCCTAACCCATACTCTACGCCGTACCCTCACCCGTAACCTAACCCGTACCCTAAGCCGTACCCTAACCCTAACCCTAACCCTAAACTATACCCTACGCCGTAACCTCACCCGTACCATAACCCGTACCCTAAGCCGTACCCTAACCCTAACCCTAACCCTAACCCTAACCCTAACCCTAACCCATACCGTACGCCATACCCTAACAGGTACCCTAACCCGTATCCTAAGCCGTACCCTAACCCTAAACAATACCCTACGCAGTATCCTCACCCATAGCCTCACCCGTACCCTAAGCCGTACCCTAACCCTAACCCTAACCCTAACCCTAACCCTAACCCCTACCCTATGCCATACCCTCACCTGTACCCTATCCCATAACCTAAGCCGTACCATAACCCTAACACTAACCCTAACCCTAACCCATAACCTACGCCGTACCCTCACCCGTACCCTAACCCGTATCCTAAGCCGTACCCTAACCCTAACCCTAACCCTAACCCATAACCTACGCCGTACCCTCACCCGTACCCTAACACATACCCTAAGACGTACCGTAACCCTAACCCTAACACTAACCCTAACCTTAACCCACACTCTACGCCGTACCCTAACCCGTACCCTAACACGTATCCTAAGCCGTACCCTAACCCTAACCAATACCCTACGCAGTACCCTCACCCGTACCCTCACCCGTACCCTAAGCCATACCCTAACCCTAACCCTAACCCTAACCCTAACCCCTACCCTACGCCGTACCCTCACCCGTACCCTATCCCATACGCTAAGCCGTACCCTAACCCTAACACTAACACTAACCCTAACCCTAACCCTAACCCATACCCTACGCCGTACCCTCACCCGTAACCTAACCCGTACCCTAAGCCGTACCCTAACCCTTACCCTAACCCCTACCCTACGCCGTACCCTCACCCGTACCCTATCCCATACCCTAAGCCGTACCCTAACCCTAACACTAACCCTAACCCTAACCCTAACCCTAAACTACCCTTGATTGCTTTTGCCTCTATTAGATTTCCTAAGCACTAGTGTTTTAAGGAACAGGTTAAAAAGAAAATCCTGATGTGATTTTTTTATAATGTGTTTATTCTTTATCTTATCCTAGTGACTAAAATCTTCTCCATGGCTGGATCCCTAATAATATTCCTTTACGTGCTAAGTGGTATCTAGAGAGTGGGATAGGTTTAATAAATACCCTAATCCTAACGTGTACCCTAAACCTAACCCATACCCTAACCCTAACGCGTACCCTAACCCTAACAAAAAACCTAACCCTAACACGTACGCTAATCCTAACCCGTACCCTAAACCAATCCCTAACCCTAAAACTAACCCTAACCCTAACCCTAACCCTAACCCTTACCCTACGCCGTACCCTCACCCGTACCCTAACCCGTACCCTAAGACGTACCCTAACCCTAACCCATACGCTACGCCGTACCCTCACCCGTACCCTAACCCATATTCTAAGCCGTACCCTAACCCTAACCCTAACCCTAACCCTAACCCATACCCTACGCCATACCATAACCCGTACTCTAACCCGTATCCTAAGCCGTATCCTAACCCTAACCAATACCCTACGCAGTACCCTCACCCGTACCCTCACCCGTACCCTAAGCCGTACCCTAACCCCAACCCTAACCCTAACTCTAACCCTAACCCCTACCCTAGGCCATACCCTCACCCGTACCCTATCCCATACGCTAAGCCGTACCCTAACCCTAACACTAACACTAACCCTAACCCTAACCCTAACCCATACCCTACGCCGTACCCTCACCCGTAACCTAACCCGTACCCAAAGCCGTACCCTAACCCTAACCCTAACCTATACACTACGCCGTACCCTCACCCGTACCCTAACCCGTACCCTAAGCCGTACCCTAACTCTAACCCTAACCCTAACCCTAACCCTTACCCATACCCTGCGCCGTACCCTAACCCATACAATAACCTGTATCCTAAGCCTTAACCTAACCCTAACCAATGACCTACACAGTACCCTCACCCGTACCCTAAGCCATACCCTAACCCTAACCCTAACACTAACCCTAACCCTAAACCCTACACTATGCCGTACCCTCACCCATAACCTATCCCATACCCTAAGCCGTACCCTAACCCTAACACTAACCCTAACCCTAACCCTAACCCTAAACTACCCTTGACTGCTTTTGCCTCCATTAGATTTCCTAAGCACTAGTGTTTTAAAGAACAGGTTAAAAAGAAAATCCTAATGTGATTTTTTTATAATGTGTTTATTCTTTATCTTATCCTAGTAACGAAAATCTTCTCCATGGCTGGACCCTAAATAATATTCCTTTACGTGCTAAGTGGTATCTAGAGAGTGGGATAGGTTTAATAAATACCCTAATCCTAACGTGTACCCTAACCCTAACCCTAATGCGTACCCTAACCCTAACCCAAACCCTAACCCTAACACGTACGCTAATCCTCACCCGTACCCTAAACCAATCCCTAACCCTAAAACTAACCCTAACCCTAACCCTAACCCTAACCCATACGCTACGCCGTACCCTCACCCATACCGTAACCCGTATCCTAAGCCGTACCCTAACCCTAAACCTAACCCTAACCTCTACCCTACGCCGTACCCTCACCCGTACCCTAACCCGTACCCAAAGCCTTACCCTAACCCTAACCCTAACCCTCACCCATACCCAACGCCGTAACCTAACCCATATCCTAACCCGTATCCTAAGCCGTACCCTAACCCTAACCAATAACCTACGCAGTACCCTCACCAGTACCCTCACCGGTATCCTAAGCCCTACCCTAACCCTAACCCTAACCCTAACCCTAAACTACCCTTTACTGCTTTTGCCTCCATTAGATTTCCTAAACACTAGTGTTTTAAGGAACAGGTTAAAAAGAAAACCTTATGTGATTTTTTTATAATGTGTTTATTCTTTATCTTATCCTAGTGACTAAAATCTTCTCCATGGCTGAACCCCAAATAATATTCCTTTACGTGCTAAGTGGTATCTAGAGAGTGGGATAGGTTTAATAAATACCCTAATCCTAAAGTGTACCCTAAACCTAACCCATACCCTAACCCTAACGCGTACCCTAACCCTAACCAAAACCCTAACCCGAACACGTATGCTAATCCTAACCCGTACCCTAAACCAATCCCTAACCCTAAAACTAACCCTAACCCTAACCCTAACCCTAACCCATAACCTACACCGTACCCTCACCCGTACCCTAACCCGTACCCTAAGCCGTACCCTCACCCGTACCCTAACCCGTATCCTAAGCCGTACCCTAACCCTAACCCTAACCCTAAACTATACCCTACGCCGTAACCTCACCCGTACCATAACCCGTACCCTAAGCCGTACCCTAACCCTAACCCTAACCCTAACCCTAACCCTAACCCTAACCCTAACCCATACCGTACGCCATACCCTAACACGTACCCTAACCCGTATCCTAAGCCGTACCCTAACCCTAACCAATACCCTACGCAGTATCCTCACCCATAGCCTCACCCGTACCCTAAGCCGTACCCTAACCCTAACCCTAACCCTAACCCTAACCCTAACCCCTACCCTATGCCATACCCTCACCTGTACCCTATCCCATAACCTAAGCCGTACCATAACCCTAACACTAACCCTAACCCTAACCCATAACCTACGCCGTACCCTCACCCGTACCCTAACCCGTATCCTAAGCCGTACCCTAACCCTAACCCTAACCCTAACCCTAACCCATAACCTACGCCGTACCCTCACCCGTACCCTAACACATACCCTAAGACGTACCGTAACCCTAACCCTAACACTAACCCTAACCTTAACCCACACTCTACGCCGTACCCTAACCCGTACCCTAACACGTATCCTAAGCCGTACCCTAACCCTAACCAATACCCTACGCAGTACCCTCACCCGTACCCTCACCCGTACCCTAAGCCATACCCTAACCCTAACCCTAACCCTAACCCTAACCCCTACCCTACGCCGTAACCTCACCCGTACCCTATCCCATACGCTAAGCCGTACCCTAACCCTAACACTAACACTAACCCTAACCCTAACCCTAACCCATACCCTACGCCGTACCCTCACCCGTAACCTAACCCGTACCCTAAGCCGTACCCTAACCCTTACCCTAACTCCTACCCTACGCCGTACCCTCACCCGTACCCTATCCCATACGCTAAGCCGTACCCTAACCCTAACACTAACACTAACCCTAACCCTAACCCTAACCCTAAACTACCCTTGATTGCTTTTGCCTCTATTAGATTTCCTAAGCACTAGTGTTTTAAGGAACAGGTTAAAAAGAAAATCCTGATGTGATTTTTTTATAATGTGTTTATTCTTTATCTTATCCTAGTGACTAAAATCTTCTCCATGGCTGGATCCCTAATAATATTCCTTTACGTGCTAAGTGGTATCTAGAGAGTGGGATAGGTTTAATAAATACCCTAATCCTAACGTGTACCCTAAACCTAACCCATACCCTAACCCTAACGCGTACCCTAACCCTAACAAAAAACCTAACCCTAACACGTACGCTAATCCTAACCCGTACCCTAAACCAATCCCTAACCCTAAAACTAACCCTAACCCTAACCCTAACCCTAACCCTTACCCTACGCCGTACCCTCACCCGTACCCTAACCCGTACCCTAAGACGTACCCTAACCCTAACCCTAACCCATACGCTACGCCGTACCCTCACGCGTACCCTAACCCGTATTCTAAGCCGTACCCTAACCCTAACCCTAACCCTAACCCTAACCCATACCCTACGCCATACCATAACCCGTACCCTAACCCGTATCCTAAGCCGTATCCTAACCCTAACCAATACCCTACGCAGTACCCTCACCCGTACCCTCACCCGTACCCTAAGCCGTACCCTAACCCCAACCCTAACCCTAACTCTAACCCTAACCCCTACTCTAGGCCGTACCCTCACCCGTACCCTATCCCATACGCTAAGCCGTACCCTAACCCTAACACTAACACTAACCCTAACCCTAACCCTAACCCATACCCTACGCCGTACCCTCACCCGTAACCTAACCCGTACCCAAAGCCGTACCCTAACCCTAACCCTAACCTATACACTACGCCGTACCCTCACCCGTACCCTAACCCGTACCCTAAGCCGTACCCTAACTCTAACCCTAACCCTAACCCTAACCCTTACCAATACCCTGCGCCGTACCCTAACCCATACAATAACCTGTATCCTAAGCCTTAACCTAACCCTAACCAATGACCTACACAGTACCCTCACCCGTACCCTAAGCCATACCCTAACCCTAACCCTAACACTAACCCTAACCCTAAACCCTACACTATGCCGTACCCTCACCCATACCCTATCCCATACCCTAAGCCGTACCCTAACCCTAACACTAACCCTAACCCTAACCCTAACCCTAAACTACCCTTGACTGCTTTTGCCTCCATTACATTTCCTAAGCACTAGTGTTTTAAGGAACAGGTTAAAAAGAAAATCCTAATGTGATTTTTTTATAATGTGTTTATTCTTTATCTTATCCTAGTAACGAAAATCTTCTCCATGGCTGGACCCTAAATAATATTCCTTTACGTGCTAAGTGGTATCTAGAGAGTGGGATAGGTTTAATAAATACCCTAATCCTAACGTGTACCCTAACCCTAACCCTAATGCGTACCCTAACCCTAACCCAAACCCTAACCCTAACACGTACGCTAATCCTCACCCGTACCCTAAACCAATCCCTAACCCTAAAACTAACCCTAACCCTAACCCTAACCCTAACCCATACGCTACGCCGTACCCTCACCCATACCGTAACCCGTATCCTAAGCCGTACCCTAACCCTAAACCTAACCCTAACCTCTACCCTACGCTGTACCCTCACCCGTACCCTAACCCGTACCCAAAGCCTTACCCTAACCCTAACCCTAACCCTCACCCATACCCAACGCCGTAACCTAACCCATATCCTAACCCGTATCCTAAGCCGTACCCTAACCCTAACCAATAACCTACGCAGTACCCTCACCAGTACCCTCACCGGTAGCCTAAGCCCTACCCTAACCCTAACCCTAACCCTAACCCTAAACTACCCTTTACTGCTTTTGCCTCCATTAGATTTCCTAAACACTAGTGTTTTAAGGAACAGGTTAAAAAGAAAACCTTATGTGATTTTTTTATAATGTTTTTATTCTTTATCTTATCCTAGTGACTAAAATCTTCTCCATGGCTGAACCCCAAATAATATTCCTTTACGTGCTAAGTGGTATCTAGAGAGTGGGATAGGTTTAATAAATACCCTAATCCTAAAGTGTACCCTAAACCTAACCCATACCCTAACCCTAACGCGTACCCTAACCCTAACCAAAACCCTAACCCGAACACGTATGCTAATCCTAACCCGTACCCTAAACCAATCCCTAACCCTAAAACTAACCCTAACCCTAACCCTAACCCTAACCCATAACCTACACCGTACCCTCACCCGTACCCTAACCCGTACCCTAAGCCGTACCCTCACCCGTACCCTAACCCGTATCCTAAGCCGTACCCTAACCCTAACCCTAACCCTAAACTATACCCTACGCCGTAACCTCACCCGTACCATAACCCGTACCCTAAGCCGTACCCTAACCCTAACCCTAACCCTAACCCTAACCCTAACCCTAACCCATACCGTACGCCATACCCTAACACGTACCCTAACCCGTATCCTAAGCCGTACCCTAACCCTAACCAATACCCTACGCAGTATCCTCACCCATAGCCTCACCCGTACCCTAAGCCGTACCCTAACCCTAACCCTAACCCTAACCCTAACCCTAACCCCTACCCTATGCCATACCCTCACCTGTACCCTATCCCATAACCTAAGCCGTACCATAACCCTAACACTAACCCTAACCCTAACCCATAACCTACGCCGTACCCTCACCCGTACCCTAACCCGTATCCTAAGCCGTACCCTAACCCTAACCCTAACCCTAACCCTAACCCATAACCTACGCCGTACCCTCACCCGTACCCTAACACATACCCTAAGACGTACCGTAACCCTAACCCTAACACTAACCCTAACCTTAACCCACACTCTACGCCGTACCCTAACCCGTACCCTAACACGTATCCTAAGCCGTACCCTAACCCTAACCAATACCCTACGCAGTACCCTCACCCGTACCCTCACCCGTACCCTAAGCCATACCCTAACCCTAACCCTAACCCTAACCCTAACCCCTACCCTACGCCGTAACCTCACCCGTACCCTATCCCATACGCTAAGCCGTACCCTAACCCTAACACTAACACTAACCCTAACCCTAACCCTAACCCATACCCTACGCCGTACCCTCACCCGTAACCTAACCCGTACCCTAAGCCGTACCCTAACCCTTACCCTAACTCCTACCCTACGCCGTACCCTCACCCGTACCCTATCCCATACGCTAAGCCGTACCCTAACCCTAACACTAACACTAACCCTAACCCTAACCCTAACCCTAAACTACCCTTGATTGCTTTTGCCTCTATTAGATTTCCTAAGCACTAGTGTTTTAAGGAACAGGTTAAAAAGAAAATCCTGATGTGATTTTTTTATAATGTGTTTATTCTTTATCTTATCCTAGTGACTAAAATCTTCTCCATGGCTGGATCCCTAATAATATTCCTTTACGTGCTAAGTGGTATCTAGAGAGTGGGATAGGTTTAATAAATACCCTAATCCTAACGTGTACCCTAAACCTAACCCATACCCTAACCCTAACGCGTACCCTAACCCTAACAAAAAACCTAAACCTAACACGTACGCTAATCCTAACCCGTACCCTAAACCAATCCCTAACCCTAAAACTAACCCTAACCCTAACCCTAACCCTTACCCTACGCCGTACCCTCACCCGTACCCTAACCCGTACCCTAAGACGTACCCTAACCCTAACCCTAACCCATACGCTACGCCGTACCCTCACGCGTACCCTAACCCGTATTCTAAGCCGTACCCTAACCCTAACCCTAACCCAAACCCTAACCCATACCCTACGCCATACCATAACCCGTACCCTAACCCGTATCCTAAGCCGTATCCTAACCCTAACCAATACCCTACGCAGTACCCTCACCCGTACCCTAAGCCGTACCCTAACCCCAACCCTAACCCTAACTCTAACCCTAACCCCTACCCTAGGCCGTACCCTCACCCGTACCCTATCCCATACGCTAAGCCGTACCCTAACCCTAACACTAACACTAACCCTAACCCTAACCCTAACCCATACCCTACGCCGTACCCTCACCCGTAACCTAACCCGTACCCAAAGCCGTACCCTAACCCTAACCCTAACCTATACACTACGCCGTACCCTCACCCGTACCCTAACCCGTACCCTAAGCCGTACCCTAACTCTAACCCTAACCCTAACCCTAACCCTTACCCATACCCTGCGCCGTACCCTAACCCATACAATAACCTGTATCCTAAGCCTTAACCTAACCCTAACCAATGACCTACACAGTACCCTCACCCGTACCCTAAGCCATACCCTAACCCTAACCCTAACACTAACCCTAACCCTAAACCCTACACTATGCCGTACCCTCACCCATACCCTATCCCATACCCTAAGCCGTACCCTAACCCTAACACTAACCCTAACCCTAACCCTAACCCTAAACTACCCTTGACTGCTTTTGCCTCCATTAGATTTCCTAAGCACTAGTGTTTTAAGGAACAGGTTAAAAAGAAAATCCTAATGTGATTTTTTTATAATGTGTTTATTCTTTATCTTATCCTAGTAACGAAAATCTTCTCCATGGCTGGACCCTAAATAATATTCCTTTACGTGCTAAGTGGTATCTAGAGAGTGGGATAGGTTTAATAAATACCCTAATCCTAACGTGTACCCTAACCCTAACCCTAATGCGTACCCTAACCCTAACCCAAACCCTAACCCTAACACGTACGCTAATCCTCACCCGTACCCTAAACCAATCCCTAACCCTAAAACTAACCCTAACCCTAACCCTAACCCTAACCCATACGCTACGCCGTACCCTCACCCATACCGTAACCCGTATCCTAAGCCGTACCCTAACCCTAAACCTAACCCTAACCTCTACCCTACGCCGTACCCTCACCCGTACCCTAACCCGTACCCAAAGCCTTACCCTAACCCTAACCCTAACCCTCACCCATACCCAACGCCGTAACCTAACCCATATCCTAACCCGTATCCTAAGCCGTACCCTAACCCTAACCAATAACCTACGCAGTACCCTCACCAGTACCCTCACCGGTATCCTAAGCCCTACCCTAACCCTAACCCTAACCCTAACCCTAAACTACCCTTTACTGCTTTTGCCTCCATTAGATTTCCTAAACACTAGTGTTTTAAGGAACAGGTTAAAAAGAAAACCTTATGTGATTTTTTTATAATGTGTTTATTCTTTATCTTATCCTAGTGACTAAAATCTTCTCCATGGCTGAACCCCAAATAATATTCCTTTACGTGCTAAGTGGTATCTAGAGAGTGGGATAGGTTTAATAAATACCCTAATCCTAAAGTGTACCCTAAACCTAACCCATACCCTAACCCTAACGCGTACCCTAACCCTAACCAAAACCCTAACCCGAACACGTATGCTAATCCTAACCCGTACCCTAAACCAATCCCTAACCCTAAAACTAACCCTAACCCTAACCCTAACCCTAACCCATAACCTACACCGTACCCTCACCCGTACCCTAACCCGTACCCTAAGCCGTACCCTCACCCGTACCCTAACCCGTATCCTAAGCCGTACCCTAACCCTAACCCTAACCCTAAACTATACCCTACGCCGTAACCTCACCCGTACCCTAACCCGTACCCTAAGCCGTACCCTAACCCTAACCCTAACCCTAACCCTAACCCTAACCCTAACCCATACCGTACGCCATACCCTAACACGTACCCTAACCCGTATCCTAAGCCGTACCCTAACCCTAACCAATACCCTACGCAGTATCCTCACCCATAGCCTCACCCGTACCCTAAGCCGTACCCTAACCCTAACCCTAACCCTAACCCTAACCCTAACCCCTACCCTATGCCATACCCTCACCTGTACCCTATCCCATAACCTAAGCCGTACCATAACCCTAACACTAACCCTAACCCTAACCCATAACCTACGCCGTACCCTCACCCGTACCCTAACACATACCCTAAGACGTACCGTAACCCTAACCCTAACACTAAGCCTAACCTTAACCCACACTCTACGCCGTACCCTAACCCGTACCCTAACACGTATCCTAAGCCGTACCCTAACCCTAACCAATACCCTACGCAGTACCCTCACCCGTACCCTCACCCGTACCCTAAGCCATACCCTAACCCTAACCCTAACCCTAACCCTAACCCCTACCCTACGCCGTAACCTCACCCGTACCCTATCCCATACGCTAAGCCGTACCCTAACCCTAACACTAACACTAACCCTAACCCTAACCCTAACCCATACCCTACGCCGTACCCTCACCCGTAACCTAACCCGTACCCTAAGCCGTACCCTAACCCTTACCCTAACTCCTACCCTACGCCGTACCCTCATCCGTACCCTATCCCATACGCTAAGCCGTACCCTAACCCTAACACTAACACTAACCCTAACCCTAACCCTAACCCTAAACTACCCTTGATTGCTTTTGCCTCTATTAGATTTCCTAAGCACTAGTGTTTTAAGGAACAGGTTAAAAAGAAAATCCTGATGTGATTTTTTTATAATGTGTTTATTCTTTATCTTATCCTAGTGACTAAAATCTTCTCCATGGCTGGATCCCTAATAATATTCCTTTACGTGCTAAGTGGTATCTAGAGAGTGGGATAGGTTTAATAAATACCCTAATCCTAACGTGTACCCTAAACCTAACCCATACCCTAACCCTAACGCGTACCCTAACCCTAACAAAAAACCTAACCCTAACACGTACGCTAATCCTAACCCGTACCCTAAACCAATCCCTAACCCTAAAACTAACCCTAACCCTAACCCTAACCCTAACCCTTACCCTACGCCGTACCCTCACCCGTACCCTAACCCGTACCCTAAGACGTACCCTAACCCTAACCCTAACCCATACGCTACGCCGTACCCTCACGCGTACCCTAACCCGTATTCTAAGCCGTACCCTAACCCTAACCCTAACCCTAACCCTAACCCATACCCTACGCCATACCATAACCCGTACCCTAACCCGTATCCTAAGCCGTATCCTAACCCTAACCAATACCCTACGCAGTACCCTCACCCGTACCCTCACCCGTACCCTAAGCCGTACCCTAACCCCAACCCTAACCCTAACTCTAACCCTAACCCCTACCCTAGGCCGTACCCTCACCCGTACCCTATCCCATACGCTAAGCCGTACCCTAACCCTAACACTAACACTAACCCTAACCCTAACCCTATCCCATACCCTACGCCGTACCCTCACCCGTAACCTAACCCGTACCCAAAGCCGTACCCTAACCCTAACCCTAACCTATACACTACGCCGTACCCTCACCCGTACCCTAACCCGTACCCTAAGCCGTACCCTAACTCTAACCCAACCCTAACCCTAACCCTTACCCATACCCTGCGCCGTACCCTAACCCATACAATAACCTGTATCCTAAGCCTTAACCTAACCCTAACCAATGACCTACACAGTACCCTCACCCGTACCCTAAGCCATACCCTAACCCTAACCCTAACACTAACCCTAACCCTAAACCCTACACTATGCCGTACCCTCACCCATACCCTATCCCATACCCTAAGCCGTACCCTAACCCTAACACTAACCCTAACCCTAACCCTAACCCTAAACTACCCTTGACTGCTTTTGCCTCCATTAGATTTCCTAAGCACTAGTGTTTTAAGGAACAGGTTAAAAAGAAAATCCTAATGTGATTTTTTTATAATGTGTTTATTCTTTATCTTATCCTAGTAACGAAAATCTTCTCCATGGCTGGACCCTAAATAATATTCCTTTACGTGCTAAGTGGTATCTAGAGAGTGGGATAGGTTTAATAAATACCCTAATCCTAACGTGTACCCTAACCCTAACCCTAATGCGTACCCTAACCCTAACCCAAACCCTAACCCTAACACGTACGCTAATCCTCACCCGTACCCTAAACCAATCCCTAACCCTAAAACTAACCCTAACCCTAACCCTAACCCTAACCCATACGCTACGCCGTACCCTCACCCATACCCTAACCCGTATCCTAAGCCGTACCCTAACCCTAAACCTAACCCTAACCTCTACCCTATGCCGTACCCTCACCCGTACCCTAACCCGTACCCAAAGCCTTACCCTAACCCTAACCCTAACCCTCACCCATACCCAACGCCGTAACCTAACCCATATCCTAACCCGTATCCTAAGCCGTACCCTAACCCTAACCAATAACCTACGCAGTACCCTCACCAGTACCCTCACCGGTATCCTAAGCCCTACCCTAACCCTAACCCTAACCCTAACCCTAAACTACCCTTTACTGCTTTTGCCTCCATTAGATTTCCTAAACACTAGTGTTTTAAGGAACAGGTTAAAAAGAAAACCTTATGTGATTTTTTTATAATGTGTTTATTCTTTATCTTATCCTAGTGACTAAAATCTTCTCCATGGCTGAACCCCAAATAATATTCCTTTACGTGCTAAGTGGTATCTAGAGAGTGGGATAGGTTTAATAAATACCCTAATCCTAAAGTGTACCCTAAACCTAACCCATACCCTAACCCTAACGCGTACCCTAACCCTAACCAAAACCCTAACCCGAACACGTATGCTAATCCTAACCCGTACCCTAAACCAATCCCTAACCCTAAAACTAACCCTAACCCTAACCCTAACCCTAACCCATAACCTACACCGTACCCTCACCCGTACCCTAACCCGTACCCTAAGCCGTACCCTCACCCGTACCCTAACCCGTATCCTAAGCCGTACCCTAACCCTAACCCTAACCCTAAACTATACCCTACGCCGTAACCTCACCCGTACCATAACCCGTACCCTAAGCCGTACCCTAACCCTAACCCTAACCCTAACCCTAACCCTAACCCTAACCCATACCGTACGCCATACCCTAACACGTACCCTAACCCGTATCCTAAGCCGTACCCTAACCCTAACCAATACCCTACGCAGTATCCTCACCCATAGCCTCACCCGTACCCTAAGCCGTACCCTAACCCTAACCCTAACCCTAACCCTAACCCTAACCCCTACCCTATGCCATACCCTCACCTGTACCCTATCCCATAACCTAAGCCGTACCATAACCCTAACACTAACCCTAACCCTAACCCATAACCTACGCCGTACCCTCACCCGTACCCTAACCCGTATCCTAAGCCGTACCCTAACCCTAACCCTAACCCTAACCCTAACCCATAACCTACGCCGTACCCTCACCCGTACCCTAACACATACCCTAAGACGTACCGTAACCCTAACCCTAACACTAACCCTAACCTTAACCCACACTCTACGCCGTACCCTAACCCGTACCCTAACACGTATCCTAAGCCGTACCCTAACCCTAACCAATACCCTACGCAGTACCCTCACCCGTACCCTCACCCGTACCCTAAGCCATACCCTAACCCTAACCCTAACCCTAACCCTAACCCCTACCCTACGCCGTAACCTCACCCGTACCCTATCCCATACGCTAAGCCGTACCCTAACCCTAACACTAACACTAACCCTAACCCTAACCCTAACCCATACCCTACGCCGTACCCTCACCCGTAACCTAACCCGTACCCTAAGCCGTACCCTAACCCTTACCCTAACTCCTACCCTACGCCGTACCCTCACCCGTACCCTATCCCATACGCTAAGCCGTACCCTAACCCTAACACTAACACTAACCCTAACCCTAACCCTAACCCTAAACTACCCTTGATTGCTTTTGCCTCTATTAGATTTCCTAAGCACTAGTGTTTTAAGGAACAGGTTAAAAAGAAAATCCTGATGTGATTTTTTTATAATGTGTTTATTCTTTATCTTATCCTAGTGACTAAAATCTTCTCCATGGCTGGATCCCTAATAATATTCCTTTACGTGCTAAGTGGTATCTAGAGAGTGGGATAGGTTTAATAAATACCCTAATCCTAACGTGTACCCTAAACCTAACCCATACCCTAACCCTAACGCGTACCCTAACCCTAACAAAAAACCTAACCCTAACACGTACGCTAATCCTAACCCGTACCCTAAACCAATCCCTAACCCTAAAACTAACCCTAACCCTAACCCTAACCCTAACCCTTACCCTACGCCGTACCCTCACCCGTACCCTAACCCGTACCCTAAGACGTACCCTAACCCTAACCCTAACCCATACGCTACGCCGTACCCTCACGCGTACCCTAACCCGTATTCTAAGCCGTACCCTAACCCTAACCCTAACCCTAACCCTAACCCATACCCTACGCCATACCATAACCCGTACCCTAACCCGTATCCTAAGCCGTATCCTAACCCTAACCAATACCCTACGCAGTACCCTCACCCGTACCCTCACCCGTACCCTAAGCCGTACCCTAACCCCAACCCTAACCCTAACTCTAACCCTAACCCCTACCCTAGGCCGTACCCTCACCCGTACCCTATCCCATACGCTAAGCCGTACCCTAACCCTAACACTAACACTAACCCTAACCCTAACCCTAACCCATACCCTACGCCGTACCCTCACCCGTAACCTAACCCGTACCCAAAGCCGTACCCTAACCCTAACCCTACCTTTACACTACGCCGTACCCTCACCCGTACCCTAACCCGTACCCTAAGCCGTACCCTAACTCTAACCCTAACCCTAACCCTAACCCTTACCCATACCCTGCGCCGTACCCTAACCCATACAATAACCTGTATCCTAAGCCTTAACCTAACCCTAACCAATGACCTACACAGTACCCTCACCTGTACCCTAAGCCATACCCTAACCCTAACCCTAACACTAACCCTAACCCTAAACCCTACCCTATGCCGTACCCTCACCCATACCCTATCCCATACCCTAAGCCGTACCCTAACCCTAACACTAACCCTAACCCTAACCCTAACCCTAAACTACCCTTGACTGCTTTTGCCTCCATTAGATTTCCTAAGCACTAGTGTTTTAAGGAACAGGTTAAAAAGAAAATCCTAATGTGATTTTTTTATAATGTGTTTATTCTTTATCTTATCCTAGTAACGAAAATCTTCTCCATGGCTGGACCCTAAATAATATTCCTTTACGTGCTAAGTGGTATCTAGAGAGTGGGATAGGTTTAATAAATACCCTAATCCTAACGTGTACCCTAACCCTAACCCTAATGCGTACCCTAACCCTAACCCAAACCCTAACCCTAACACGTACGCTAATCCTCACCCGTACCCTAAACCAATCCCTAACCCTAAAACTAACCCTAACCCTAACCCTAACCCTAACCCATACGCTACGCCGTACCCTCACCCATACCCTAACCCGTATCCTAAGCCGTACCCTAACCCTAAACCTAACCCTAACCTCTACCCCACGCCGAACCCTCAGCCGTACCCTAACCCGTACGCAAAGCCTTACCCTAACCCTAACCCTAACCCTCACCCATACCCAACGCCGTAACCTAACCCATATCCTAACCCGTATCCTAAGCCGTATCCTAACCCTAACCAATAACCTACGCAGTACCCTCACCAGTACCCTCACCGGTATCCTAAGCCCTCCCCTAACCCTAACCCTAACCCTAACCCTAAACTACCCTTTACTGCTTTTGCCTCCATTAGATTTCCTAAACACTAGTGTTTTAAGGAACAGGTTAAAAAGAAAACCTTATGTGATTTTTTTATAATGTGTTTATTCTTTATCTTATCCTAGTGACTAAAATCTTCTCCATGGCTGAACCCCAAATAATATTCCTTTACGTGCTAAGTGGTATCTAGAGAGTGGGATAGGTTTAATAAATACCCTAATCCTAAAGTGTACCCTAAACCTAACCCATACCCTAACCCTAACGCGTACCCTAACCCTAACCAAAACCCTAACCTGAACACGTATGCTAAACCTAACCCGTACCCTAAACCAATCCCTAACCCTAAAACTAACCCTAACCCTAACCCTAACCCTAACCCATAACCTACACCGTACCCTCACCCGTACCCAAACCCGTATCCTAAGCCGTACCCTAACCCTAACACTAACCCTAAACTATACCCTACGCCGTAACCTCACCCGTACCCTAACCCGTACCCTAAGCCGTACCCTAACCCTAACCCTAACCCTAACCCTAACCCTAACCCTAACCCATACCGTACGCCATACCCTAACACGTACCCTAACCCGTATCCTAAGCCGTACCCTAACCCTAACCAATACCCTACGCAGTATCCTCACCCATAGCCTCACCCGTGCCCTAAGCCGTACCCTAACCCTAACCCTAACCCTAACCCTAACCCTAACACCTACCCTATGCCATACCCTCACCTGTACCCTATCCCATAACCTAAGCCATACCATAACCCTAACACTAACCCTAACCCTAACGCATAACCTACGCCGTACCCTCACCCGTACCCTAACCCGTATCCTAAGCCGTACCCTAACCCTAACCCTAACCCTAACCCATAACCTACGCCGTACCCTCACCCGTACCCTAACACGTACCCTAAGACGTACCGTAACCCTAACCCTAACACTAACCCTAACCCTAACCCACACTCTACGCCGTACCCTAACCCGTACCCTAACACGTATCCTAAGCCGTACCCTAACCCTAAGCAATACCCTACGCAGTACCCTCACCCGTACCCTGACCCGTACCCTAAGCCATACCCTAACCATAACCCTAAGCCTAACCTTAACCCCTACCCTACGCCGTACCCTCAACCGTACCCTATCCCATACCCTAAGCCGTACCCTAACCCTAACACTAACCCTAACCCTAACCCTAACCCTAAACTACCCTTGATTGCTTTTGCCTCTATTAGATTTCCTAAGCACTAGTGTTTTAAGGAACAGGTTAAAAAGAATATCCTAATGTGATTTTTTTATAATGTGTTTATTCTTTATCTTATCCTAGTGACTAAAATCTTCTCCATGGCTGGATCCCTAATAATATTCCTTTACGTGCTAAGTGTTATCTAGAGAGTGGGATAGGTTTAATAAATACCCTAATCCTAACGTGTACCCTAACCCTAACCCATACCCTAACCCTAACGCGTACCCTAACCCTAACCGAAAACCTAACCCTAACAGGTACGCTAATCCTAACCCGTACCCTAAACCAATCCCTAACCCTAAAACTAACCCTAACCCTAACCCTAACCCTAAACCTTACCCTACGCCGTACCCTCACCCGTACCCTAACCCGTACCCTAAGACGTACCCTAACCCTAACCCTAACCCATACACTACGCCGTACCCTCACCCGTACCCTAACCCGTATCCTAAGCCGTACCCTAACCCTAACCCTAACCCTAACCCTAACCCTAACCCATACCCTACGCCATACCCTAACCCGTACCCTAACCCGTATCCTAAGCCGTATCCTAACCCTAACCAATACCCTACGCAGTACCCTCACCCGTACCCTCACCCGTACCCTAAGCCGTACCCTAACCCCAACCCTAACCCTAACTCTAACCCTAACCCCTACCCTACACCGTACCCTCACCCGTACCCTATCCCATACGCTAAGCCGTACCCTAACCCTAACCCATACCCTAACCCTAACGCGTACCCTAACCCATACCCTACGCCGTACCCTCACCCGTAACCTAACCCGTACCAAAAGCCGTACCCTAACACTAACCCTAACCTATACACTACGCCGTACCCTCACCCGTACCCTAACCCGTACCCTAAGCCGTACCCTAACTCTAACCCTAACCCTAACCCTAACCCTTACCCATACCCTGCGCCGTACCCTAACCCATACAATAACCTGTATCCTAAGCCTTAACCTAACCCTAACCAATGACCTACACAGTACCCTCACCCGTACCCTAAGCCATACCCTAACCCTAACCCTAACACTAACCCTAACCCTAAACCCTACCCTATGCCGTACCCTCACCCATACCCTATCCCATACCCTAAGCCGTACCCTAACCCTAACACTAACCCTAACCCTAAACTACCCTTGACTGCTTTTGCCTCCATTAGATTTCCTAAGCACTAGTGTTTTAAGGAACAGGTTAAAAAGAAAATCCTAATGTGATTTTTTTATAATGTGTTTATTCTTTATCTTATCCTAGTAACGAAAATCTTCTCCATGGCTGGACCCTAAATAATATTCCTTTACGTGCTAAGTGGTATCTAGAGAGTGGGATAGGTTTAATAAATACCCTAATCCTAACGTGTACCCTAACCCTAACCCTAATGCGTACCCTAACCCTAACCCAAACCCTAACCCTAGCACGTACGCTAATCCTCACCCATACCCTAAACCAATCCCTAACCCTAAAACTAACCCTAACCCTAACCCTAACCCTAACCCATACGCTACGCCGTACCCTCACCCATACCCTAACCCGTATCCTAAGCCGTACCCTAACCCTAAACCTAACCCTAACCTCTACCCTACGCCGTACCCTCACCCGTACCCTAACCCGTACCCAAAGCCTTACCCTAACCCTAACCCTAACCCTCACCCATACCCAACGCCGTAACCTAACCCATATCCTAACCCGTATCCTAAGCCGTACCCTAACCCTAACCAATAACCTACGCAGTACCCTCACCAGTACCCTAACCGGTATCCTAAGCCCTCCCCTAACCCTAACCCTAACCCTAACCCTAAACTACCCTTTACTGCTTTTGCCTCCATTAGATTTCCTAAACACTAGTGTTTTAAGGAACAGGTTAAAAAGAAAACCTTATGTGATTTTTTTATAATGTGTTTATTCTTTATCTTATCCTAGTGACTAAAATCTTCTCCATGGCTGAACCCCAAATAATAATCCTTTACGTGCTAAGTGGTATCTAGAGAGTTGGATAGGTTTAATAAATACCCTAATCCTAAAGTGTACCCTAAACCTAACCCATACCCTAACCCTAACGCGTACCCTAACCCTAACCAAAACCCTAACCCGAACACGTATGCTAATCCTAACCCGTACCCTAAACCAATCCCTAACCCTAAAACTAACCCTAACCCTAACCCTAACCCTAACCCATAACCTACACCGTACCCTCACCCGTACCCTAACCCGTACCCTAAGCCGTACCCTAACCCTAACCCTAAAACATATGCTACGCCGTACCCTCACCCGTACCCTAACCCGTATCCTAAGCCGTACCCTAAACCTAACCCTAACCCTAAACTATACCCTACGCCGTAACCTCACCCGTACCCTAACCCGTACCCTAAGCCGTACCCTAACCCTAACCCTAACCCTAACCCTAACCCTAACCCTAACCCATACCGTACGCCATACCCTAACACGTACCCTAACCCGTATCCTAAGCCGTACCCTAACCCTAACCAATACCCTACGCAGTATCCTCACCCATAGCCTCACCCGTACCCTAAGCCGTACCCTAACCCTAACCCTAACCCTAACCCTAACCCTAACCCCTACCCTATGCCATACCCTCACCTGTACCCTATCCCATAACCTAAGCCGTACCATAACCCTAACACTAACCCTAACCCTAACCCATAACCTACGCCGTACCCTCACCCGTACCCTAACCCGTATCCTAAGCCGTACCCTAACCCTAACCCTAACCCTAACCCTAACCCATAACCTACGCCGTACCCTCACCCGTACCCTAACACATACCCTAAGACGTACCGTAACCCTAACCCTAACACTAACCCTAACCTTAACCCACACTCTACGCCGTACCCTAACCCGTACCCTAACACGTATCCTAAGCCGTACCCTAACCCTAACCAATACCCTACGCAGTACCCTCACCCGTACCCTCACCCGTACCCTAAGCCATACCCTAACCCTAACCCTAACCCTAACCCTAACCCCTACCCTACGCCGTACCCTCACCCATACCCTATCCCATACCCTAAGCCGTACCCTAACCCTAACACTAACCCTAACCCTAACCCTAACCCTAAACTACCCTTGATTGCTTTTGCCTGTATTAGATTTCCTAAACACTAGTGTTTTAAGGAACAGGTTAAAAAGAAAATCCTAATGTGATTTTTTTATAATGTGTTTATTCTTTATCTTATCCTACTGACTAAAATCTTCTCCATGGCTGGATCCCTAATAATATTCCTTTACGTGCTAAGTGGTATCTAGAGAGTGGGATAGGTTTAATAAATACCCTAATCCTAACGTGTACCCTAACCCTAAACCATACCCTAACCCTAACGCGTACCCTAACCCTAACCGAAAACCTAACCCTAACACGTACGCTAATCCTACCCCGTACCCTAAACCAATCCCTAACCCTAAAACTAACCCTAACCCTAAACCTTACCCTACGCCGTACCCTCACCCGTACCCTAACCCGTACCCTAAGACGTACCCTAACCCTAACCCTAACCCATACGCTACGCCGTACCCTCACCCGTACCCTAACCCGTATCCTAAGCCGTACCCTAACCCTAACCCTAACCCTAACCCTAACCCTAACCCATACCCTACGCCATACCCTAACCCGTACCCTAACCCGTATCCTAAGCCGTATCCTAACCCTAACCAATACCCTACGCAGTACCCTCACCCATACCCTCACCCGTACCCTAAGCCGTACCCTAACCCCAACCCTAACCCTAACTCTAACCCTAACCCCTACCCTACGCCGTACCCTCACCCGTACCCTATCCCATACGCTAAGCCGTACCCTAACCCTAACACTAACACTAACCCTAACCCTAACCCTAACCCATACCCTACGCCGTACCCTCACCCGTAACCTAACCCGTACCCAAAGCCGTACCCTAACCCTAACCCTAACCTATACACTACGCCGTACCCTCACCCGTACCCTAACCCGTACCCTAAGCCGTACCCTAACTCTAACCCTAACCCTAACCCTAACCCTTACCCATACCCTGCGCCGTACCCTAACCCATACAATAACCTGTATCCTAAGCCTTAACCTAACCCTAACCAATGACCTACACAGTACCCTCACCCGTACCCTAAGCCATACCCTAAACCTAACCCTAACACTAACCCTAACCCTAAACCCTACCCTATGCCGTACCCTCACCCATACCCTATCCCATACCCTAAGCCGTACCCTAACCCTAACACTAACCCTAACCCTAACCCTAACCCTAAACTACCCTTGACTGCTTTTGCCTCCATTAGATTTCCTAAGCACTAGTGTTTTAAGGAACAGGTTAAAAAGAAAATCCTAATGTGATTTTTTTATAATGTGTTTATTCTTTATCTTATCCTAGTAACGAAAATCTTCTCCATGGCTGGACCCTAAATAATATTCCTTTACGTGCTAACTGGTATCTAGAGAGTGGGATAGGTTTAATAAATACCCTAATCCTAACGTGTACCCTAACCCTAACCCAAACCCTAACCCTAACACGTACGCTAATCCTCACCCGTACCCTAAACCAATCCCTAACCCTAAAACTAACCCTAACCCTAACCCTAACCCTAAACCATACGCTACGCCGTACCCTCACCCATACCCTAACCCGTATCCTAAGCCGTACCCTAACCCTAAACCTAACCCTAACCTCTACCCTACGCCGTACCCTCACCCGTACCCTAACCCGTACCCAAAGCCTTACCCTAACCCTAACCCTAACCCTCACCCATACCCAACGCCGTAACCTAACCCATATCCTAACCCGTATCCTAAGCCGTACCCTAACCCTAACCAATAACCTACGCAGTACCCTCACCAGTACCCTCACCGGTATCCTAAGCCCTACCCTAACCCTAACCCTAACCCTAACCCTAAACTACCCTTTACTGCTTTTGCCTCCATTAGATTTCCTAAACACTAGTGTTTTAAGGAACAGGTTAAAAAGAAAACCTTATGTGATTTTTTTATAATGTGTTTATTCTTTATCTTATCCTAGTGACTAAAATCTTCTCCATGGCTGAACCCCAAATAATATTCCTTTACGTGCTAAGTGGTATCTAGAGAGTGGGATAGGTTTAATAAATACCCTAATCCTAAAGTGTACCCTAAACCTAACCCATACCCTAACCCTAACGCGTACCCTAACCCTAACCAAAACCCTAACCCGAACACGTATGCTAATCCTAACCCGTACCATAAACCAATCCCTAACCCTAAAACTAACCCTAACCCTAACCCTAACCCTAACCCATAACCTACACCGTACCCTCACCCGTACCCTAACCCGTACCCTAAGCCGTACCCTAACCCTAACCCTAAACCATATGCTACGCCGTACCCTCACCCGTACCCTAACCCGTATCCTAAGCCGTACCCTAACCCTAACACTAACCCTAAACTATACCCTACGCCGTAACCTCACCCGTACCCTAACCCGTACCCTAAGCCGTACCCTAACCCTAACCCTAACCCTAACCCTAACCCTAACCCTAACCCATACCGTACGCCATACCCTAACACGTACCCTAACCCGTATCCTAAGCCGTACCCTAACCCTAACCAATACCCTACGCAGTATCCTCACCCATAGCCTCACCCGTGCCCTAAGCCGTACCCTAACCCTAACCCTAACCCTAACCCTAACCCTAACACCTACCCTATGCCATACCCTCACCTGTACCCTATACCATAACCTAAGCCGTACCATAACCCTAACACTAACCCTAACCCTAACCCATAACCTACGCCGTACCCTCACCCGTACCCTAACCCGTATCCTAAGCCGTACCCTAACCCTAACCCTAACCCTAATCCTAACCCATAACCTACGCCGTACCCTCACCCGTACCCTAACACGTACCCTAAGAAGTACCGTAACCCTAACCCTAACACTAACCCTAACCCTAACCCACACTCTACGCCGTACCCTAACCCGTACCCTAACACGTATCCTAAGCCGTACCCTAACCCTAAGCAATACCGTACGCAGTACCCTCACCCGTACCCTCACCCGTACCCTAAGCCATACCCTAACCATAGCCCTAAGCCTAACCCTAACCCCTACCCTACGCCGTACCCTCACCCGTACCCTATCCCATACCCTAAGCCGTACCCTAACCCTAACACTAACCCTAACCCTAACCCTAACCCTAAACTACCCTTCACTGCTTTTGCCTCTATTAGATTTCCTAAGCACTAGTGTTTTAAGGAACAGGTTAAAAAGAAAATCCTAATGTGATTTTTTTATAATGTGTTTATTCTTTATCTTATCCTAGTGACTAAAATCTTCTCCATGGCTGGATCCCTAATAATATTCCTTTACGTGCTAAGTGGTATCTAGAGAGTGGGATAGGTTTAATAAATACCCTAATCCTAACGTGTACCCTAACCCTAACCCATACCCTAACCCTAACGCGTACCCTAACCCTAACCGAAAACCTAACCCTAACACGTACGCTAATCCTAACCCGTACCCTAAACCAATCCCTAACCCTAAAACTAACCCTAACCCTAACCCTAACCCTAAACCTTACCCTACGCCGTACCCTCACCCGTACCCTAACCCGTACCCTAAGACGTACCCTAACCCTAACCCTAACCCATACGCTACGCCGTACCCTCACCCGTACCCTAACCCGTATCCTAAGCCGTACCCTAACCCTAACCCTAACCCTAACCCTAACCCTAACCCATACCCTATGCCATAACCTAACCCGTACCCTAACCCGTATCCTAAGCCGTATCCTAACCCTAACCAATACCCTACGCAGTACCCTCACCCGTACCCTCACCCGTACCCTAAGCCGTACCCTAACCCCAACCCTAACCCTAACTCTAACCCTAACCCCTACCCTACGCCGTACCCTCACCCGTACCCTATCCCATACGCTAAGCCGTACCCTAACCCTAACACTAACACTAACCCTAACCCTAACCCTAACCCATACCCTACGCCGTACCCTCACCCGTACCCTAACCCGTACCCTAAGCCGTACCCTAACTCTAACCCTAACCCTAACCCTAACCCTTACCCATACCCTGCGCCGTACCCTAACCCATACAATAACCTGTATCCTAAGCCTTAACCTAACCCTAACCAATGACCTACACAGTACCCTCACCCGTACCCTAAGCCATACCCTAACCCTAACCCTAACACTAACCCTAACCCTAAACCCTACCCTATGCCGTACCCTCACCCATACCCTATCCCATACCCTAAGCCGTACCCTAACCCTAACACTAACCCTAACCCTAACCCTAACCCTAAACTACCCTTGACTGCTTTTGCCTCCATTAGATTTCCTAAGCACTAGTGTTTTAAGGAACAGGTTAAAAAGAAAATCCTAATGTGATTTTTTTATAATGTGTTTATTCTTTATCTTATCCTAGTAACGAAAATCTTCTCCATGGCTGGACCCTAAATAATATTCCTTTACGTGCTAAGTGGTATCTAGAGAGTGGGATAGGTTTAATAAATACCCTAATCCTAACGTGTACCCTAACCCTAACCCTAATGCGTACCCTAACCCTAACCCAAACACTAACCCTAACACGTACGCTAATCCTCAACCGTACCCTAAACCAATCCCTAACCCTAAAACTAACCCTAACCCTAACCCTAACCCTAACCCATACGCTACGCCGTACCCTCACCCATACCCTAACCCGTATCCTAAGCCGTACCCTAACCCTAAACCTAACCCTAACCTCTACCCTACGCCGTACCCTCACCCGTACCCTAACCCGTACCCAAAGCCTTACCCTAACCCTAACCCTAACCCTCACCCATACCCAACGCCGTAACCTAACCCATATCCTAACCCGTATCCTAAGCCGTACCCTAACCCTAACCAATAACCTACGCAGTACCCTCACCAGTACCCTCACCCGTATCCTAAGCCCTACCCTAACCCTAACCCTAAACTACCCTTTACTGCTTTTGCCTCCATTAGATTTCCTAAACACTAGTGTTTTAAAGAACAGGTTAAAAAGAAAACCTTATGTGATTTTTTTTATAATGTGTTTATTCTTTATCTTATCCTAGTGACTAAAATCTTCTCCATGGCTGAACCCCAAATAATATTCCTTTACGTGCTAAGTGGTATCTAGAGAGTGGGATAGATTTAATAAATACCCTAATCCTAACGTGTACCCTAAACCTAACCCATACCCTAACCCTAACGCGTACCCTAACCCTAACAAAAAACCTAACCCTAACAGGTACGCTAATCCTAACCCGTACCCTAAACCAATCCCTAACCCTAAAACTAACCCTAACCCTAACCCTAACCCTAACCCTTACCCTACGCCGTACCCTCACCCGTACCCTAACCCGTACCCTAAGACGTACCCTAACCCTAACCCTAACCCATACGCTACGCCGTACCCTCACCCGTACCCTAACCCGTATTCTAAGCCGTACCCTAACCCTAACCCTAACCCTAACCCTAACCCATACCCTACGCCATACCATAACCCGTACCCTAACCCGTATCCTAAGCCGTATCCTAACCCTAACCAATACCCTACGCAGTACCCTCACCCGTACCCTCACCCGTACCCTAAGCCGTACCCTAACCCCAACCCTAACCCTAATTCTAACCCTAACCCCTACCCTACGCCGTACCCTCACCCATACCCTATCCAATACGCTAAGCCGTACCCTAACCCTAACACTAACACTAACCCTAACCCTAACCCTAACCCATACCCTACGCCGTACCCTCACCCGTAACCTAACCCGTACCCAAAGCCGTACCCTAACCCTAACCCTAACCTATACACTATGCCGTACCCTCACCCGTACCCTAACCCGTACCCTAAGCCGTACCCTAACTCTAACCCTAACCCTAACCCTAACCCTTACCCATACCCTGCGCCGTACCCTAACCCATACAATAACCTGTATCCTAAGCCTTAACCTAACCCTAACCAATGACCTACACAGTACCCTCACCCGTACCCTAAGCCATGCCCTAACCCTAACCCTAACACTAACCCTAACCCTAAACCCTACCCTATGCCGTACCCTCACCCATACCCTATCCCATACCCTAAGCCGTACCCTAACCCTAACCCTAACCCTAACCCTAACCCTAACCCTAAACTACCCTTGACTGCTTTTGCCTCCTTTAGATTTCCTAAGCACTAGTGTTTTAAGGAACAGGTTAAAAAGAAAATCCTAATGTGATTTTTTTATAATGTGTTTATTCTTTATCTTATCCTAGTAACGAAAATCTTCTCCATGGCTGGACCCTAAATAATATTCCTTTACGTGCTAAGTGGTATCTAGAGAGTGGGATAGGTTTAATAAATACCCTAATCCTAACGTGTACCCTAACCCTAACCCTAATGCGTACCCTAACCCTAACCCAAACCCTAACCCTAACACGTACGCTAATCCTCACCCGTACCCTAAACCAATCCCTAACCCTAAAACTAACCCTAACCCTAACCCTAACCCTAACCCATACGCTACGCCGTACCCTCACCCATACCCTAACCCGTATCCTAAGCCGTACCCTAACCCTAAACCTAACCCTAACCTCTACCCTACGCCGTACACTCACCCGTACCCTAACCCGTACCGAAAGCCTTACCCTAACCCTAACCCTAACCCTCACCCATACCCAACGCCGTAACCTAACCCATATCCTAACCCGTATCCTAAGCCGTACCCTAACCCTAACCAATAACCTACGCAGTACCCTCACCAGTACCCTCACCGGTATCCTAAGCCCTACCCTAACCCTAACCCTAACCCTAACCCTAAACTACCCTTTACTGCTTTTGCCTCCATTAGATTTCCTAAACACTAGTGTTTTAAGGAACAGGTTAAAAAGAAAACCTTATGTGATTTTTTTATAATGTGTTTATTCTTTATCTTATCCTAGTGACTAAAATCTTCTCCATGGCTGAACCCCAAATAATATTCCTTTACGTGCTAAGTGGTATCTAGAGAGTGGGATAGGTTTAATAAATACCCTAATCCTAAAGTGTACCCTAAACCTAACCCATACCCTAACCCTAACGCGTACCCTAACCCTAACCAAAACCCTAACCCGAACACGTATGCTAATCCTAACCCGTACCCTAAACCAATCCCTAACCCTAAAACTAACCCTAACCCTAACCCTAACCCTAACCCATAACCTACACCGTACCCTCACCCGTACCCTAACCCGTACCCTAAGCCGTACCCTCACCCGTACCCTAACCCGTATCCTAAGCCGTACCCTAACCCTAACCCTAACCCTAAACTATACCCTACTCCGTAACCTCACCCGTACCATAACCCGTACCCTAAGCCGTACCCTAACCCTAACCCTAACCCTAACCCTAACCCTAACCCTAACCCATACCGTACGCCATAACCTAACAGGTACCCTAACCCGTATCCTAAGCCGTACCCTAACCCTAAACAATACCCTACGCAGTATCCTCACCCATAGCCCCACCCGTACCCTAAGCCGTACCCTAACCCTAACCCTAACCCTAACCCTAACCCTAACCCCTACCCTATGCCATACCCTCACCTGTACCCTATCCCATAACCTAAGCCGTACCATAACCCTAACACTAACCCTAACCCTAACCCATAACCTACGCCGTACCCTCACCCGTACCCTAACCCGTATCCTAAGCCGTACCCTAACCCTAACCCTAACCCTAACCCATAACCTACGCCGTACCCTCACCCGTACCCTAACACATACCCTAAGACGTACCGTAACCCTAACCCTAACACTAACCCTAACCTTAACCCACACTCTACGCCGTACCCTAACCCGTACCCTAACACATATCCTAAGCCGTACCCTAACCCTAACCAATACCCTACGCAGTAACCTCACCCGTACCCTCACCCGTACCCTAAGCCATACCCTAACCCTAACCCTAACCCTAACCCTAACCCCTACCCTACGCCGTACCCTCACCCGTACCCTATCCCATACGCTAAGCCGTACCCTAACCCTAACACTAACACTAACCCTAACCCTAACCCTAACCCATACCCTACGCCGTACCCTCACCCGTAACCTAACCCGTACCCTAAGCCGTACCCTAACCCTTACCCTAACCCCTACCCTACGCCGTACCCTCACCCGTACCCTATCCCATACCCTAAGCCGTACCCTAACCCTAACACTAACCCTAACCCTAACCCTAACCCTAAACTACCCTTGATTGCTTTTGCCTCTATTAGATTTCCTAAGCACTAGTGTTTTAAGGAACAGGTTAAAAAGAAAATCCTGATGTGATTTTTTTATAATGTGTTTATTCTTTATCTTATCCTAGTGACTAAAATCTTCTCCATGGCTGGATCCCTAATAATATTCCTTTACGTGCTAAGTGGTATCTAGAGAGTGGGATAGGTTTAATAAATACCCTAATCCTAACGTGTACCCTAAACCTAACCCATACCCTAACCCTAACGCGTACCCTAACCCTAACAAAAAACCTAACCCTAACACGTACGCTAATCCTAACCTGTACCCTAAACCAATCCCTAACCCTAAAACTAACCCTAACCCTAACCCTAACCCTAACCCTTACCCTACGCCGTACCCTCACCCGTACCCTAACCCGTACCCTAAGACGTACCCTAACCCTAACCCATACGCTACGCCGTACCCTCACCCGTACCCTAACCCATATTCTAAGCCGTACCCTAACCCTAACCCTAACCCTAACCCTAACCCATACCCTACGCCATACCATAACCCGTACCCTAACCCGTATCCTAAGCCGTATCCTAACCCTAACCAATACCCTACGCAGTACCCTCACCCGTACCCTCACCCGTACCCTAAGCCGTACCCTAACCCCAACCCTAACCCTAACTCTAACCCTAAACCCTACCCTAGGCCGTACCCTCACCCGTACCCTATCCCATACGCTAAGCCGTACCCTAACCCTAACACTAACACTAACCCTAACCCTAACCCTAACCCATACCCTACGCCGTACCCTCACCCGTAACCTAACCCGTACCCAAAGCCGTACCCTAACCCTAACCCTAACCTATACACTACGCCGTACCCTCACCCGTACTCTAACCCGTACCCTAAGCCGTACCCTAACCCTAACCCTAACCTATACACTACGCCGTACCCTCACCCGTACCCTAACCCGTACCCTAAGCCGTACCCTAACTCTAACCCTAACCCTAACCCTTACCCATACCCTGCGCCGTACCCTAACCCATACAATAACCTGTATCCTAAGCCTTAACCTAACCCTAACCAATGACCTACACAGTACCCTCACCCGTACCCTAAGCCATACCCTAACCCTAACCCTAACACTAACCCTAACCCTAAACCCTACCCTATGCCGTACCCTCACCCATACCCTATCCCATACCCTAAGCCGTACCCTAACCCTAACCCTAACCCTAACCCTAACCCTAACCCTAAACTACCCTTGACTGCTTTTGCCTCCATTAGATTTCCTAAGCACTAGTGTTTTAAGGAACAGGTTAAAAAGAAAATCCTAATGTGATTTTTTTATAATGTGTTTATTCTTTATCTTATCCTAGTAACGAAAATCTTCTCCATGGCTGGACCCTAAATAATATTCCTTTACGTGCTAAGTGGTATCTAGAGAGTGGGATAGGTTTAATAAATACCCTAATCCTAACGTGTACCCTAACCCTAACCCTAATGCGTACCCTAACCCTAACCCAAACCCTAACCCTAACACGTACGCTAATCCTCACCCGTACCCTAAACCAATCCCTAACCCTAAAACTAACCCTAACCCTAACCCTAACCCTAACCCATACGCTACGCCGTACCCTCACCCATACCCTAACCCGTATCCTAAGCCGTACCCTAACCCTAAACCTAACCCTAACCTCTACCCTACGCCGTACCCTCACCCGTACCCTAACCCGTACCCAAAGCCTTACCCTAACCCTAACCCTAACCCTCACCCATACCCAACGCCGTAACCTAACCCATATCCTAACCCGTATCCTAAGCCGTACCCTAACCCTAACCAATAACCTACGCAGTACCCTCACCAGTACCCTCACCGGTATCCTAAGCCCTACCCTAACCCTAACCCTAACCCTAACCCTAAACTACCCTTTACTGCTTTTGCCTCCATTAGATTTCCTAAACACTAGTGTTTTAAGGAACAGGTTAAAAAGAAAACCTTATGTGATTTTTTTATAATGTGTTTATTCTTTATCTTATCCTAGTGACTAAAATCTTCTCCATGGCTGAACCCCAAATAATATTCCTTTACGTGCTAAGTGGTATCTAGAGAGTGGGATAGGTTTAATAAATACCCTAATCCTAAAGTGTACCCTAAACCTAACCCATACCCTAACCCTAAAGCGTACCCTAACCCTAACCAAAACCCTAACCCGAACACGTATGCTAATCCTAACCCGTACCCTAAACCAATCCCTAACCCTAAAACTAACCCTAACCCTAACCCTAACCCTAACCCATAACCTACACCGTACCCTCACCCGTACCCTAACCCGTACCCTAAGCCGTACCCTCACCCGTACCCTAACCCGTATCCTAAGCCGTACCCTAACCCTAACCCTAACCCTAAACTATACCCTACGCCGTAACCTCACCCGTACCATAACCCGTACCCTAAGCCGTACCCTAACCCTAACCCTAACCCTAACCCTAACCCTAACCCTAACCCATACCGTACGCCATACCCTAACAGGTACCCTAACCCGTATCCTAAGCCGTACCCTAACCCTAAACAATACCCTACGCAGTATCCTCACCCATAGCCTCACCCGTACCCTAAGCCGTACCCTAACCCTAACCCTAACCCTAACCCTAACCCTAACCCCTACCCTATGCCATACCCTCACCTGTACCCTATCCCATAACCTAAGCCATACCATAACCCTAACACTAACCCTAACCCTAACCCATAACCTACGCCGTACCCTCACCCGTACCCTAACCCGTATCTTAAGCCGTACCCTAACCCTAACCCTAACCCTAACCCATAACCTACGCCGTACCCTCACCCGTACCCTAACACATACCCTAAGACGTACCGTAACCCTAACCCTAACACTAACCCTAACCTTAACCCACACTCTACGCCGTACCCTAACCCGTACCCTAACACGTATCCTAAGCCGTACCCTAACCCTAACCAATACCCTACGCAGTAACCTCACCCGTACCCTCACCCGTACCCTAAGCCATACCCTAACCCTAACCCTAACCCTAACCCTAACCCCTACCCTACGCCGTACCCTCACCCGTACCCTATCCCATACGCTAAGCCGTACCCTAACCCTAACACTAACACTAACCCTAACCCTAACCCTAACCCATACCCTACGCCGTACCCTCACCCGTAACCTAACCCGTACCCTAAGCCGTACCCTAACCCTTACCCTAACCCCTACCCTACGCCGTACCCTCACCCGTACCCTATCCCATACCCTAAGCCGTACCCTAACCCTAACACTAACCCTAACCCTAACCCTAACCCTAAACTACCCTTGATTGCTTTTGCCTCTATTAGATTTCCTAAGCACTAGTGTTTTAAGGAACAGGTTAAAAAGAAAATCCTGATGTGATTTTTTTATAATGTGTTTATTCTTTATCTTATCCTAGTGACTAAAATCTTCTCCATGGCTGGATCCCTAATAATATTCCTTTACGTGCTAAGTGGTATCTAGAGAGTGGGATAGGTTTAATAAATACCCTAATCCTAACGTGTACCCTAAACCTAACCCATACCCTAACCCTAACGCGTACCCTAACCCTAACAAAAAACCTAACCCTAACACGTACGCTAATCCTAACCCGTACCCTAAACCAATCCCTAACCCTAAAACTAACCCTAACCCTAACCCTAACCCTAACCCTTACCCTACGCCGTACCCTCACCCGTACCCTAACCCGTACCCTAAGACGTACCCTAACCCTAACCCATACGCTACGCCGTACCCTCACCCGTACCCTAACCCATATTCTAAGCCGTACCCTAACCCTAACCCTAACCCTAACCCTAACCCATACCCTACGCCATACCATAACCCGTACCCTAACCCGTATCCTAAGCCGTATCCTAACCCTAACCAATACCCTACGCAGTACCCTCACCCGTACCCTCACCCGTACCCTAAGCCGTACCCTAACCCAAACCCTAACCCTAACTCTAACCCTAACCCCTACCCTAGGCCGTACCCTCACCCGTACCCTATCCCATACGCTAAGCCGTACCCTAACCCTAACACTAACACTAACCCTAACCCTAACCCTAACCCATACCCTACGCCGTACCCTCACCCGTAACCTAAACCGTACCCAAAGCCGTACCCTAACCCTAACCCTAACCTATACACTACGCCGTACCCTCACCCGTACCCTAACCCGTACCCTAAGCCGTACCCTAACCCTAACCCTAACCTATACACTACGCCGTACCCTCACCCGTACCCTAACCCGTACCCTAAGCCGTACCCTAACTCTAACCCTAACCCTAACCCTAACCCTTACCCATACCCTGCGCCGTACCCTAACCCATACAATAACCTGTATCCTAAGCCTTAACCTAACCCTAACCAATGACCTACACAGTACCCTCACCCGTACCCTAAGCCATACCCTAACCCTAACCCTAACACTAACCCTAACCCTAAACCCTACCCTATGCCGTACCCTCACCCATACCCTATCCCATACCCTAAGCCGTACCCTAACCCTAACACTAACCCTAACCCTAACCCTAACCCTAAACTACCCTTGACTGCTTTTGCCTCCATTAGATTTCCTAAGCACTAGTGTTTTAAGGAACAGGTTAAAAAGAAAATCCTAATGTGATTTTTTTATAATGTGTTTATTCTTTATCTTATCCTAGTAACGAAAATCTTCTCCATGGCTGGACCCTAAATAATATTCCTTTACGTGCTAAGTGGTATCTAGAGAGTGGGATAGGTTTAATAAATACCCTAATCCTAACGTGTACCCTAACCCTAACCCTAATGCGTACCCTAACCCTAACCCAAACCCTAACCCTAACACGTACGCTAATCCTCACCCGTACCCTAAACCAATCCCTAACCCTAAAACTAACCCTAACCCTAACCCTAACCCTAACCCATACGCTACGCCGTACCCTCACCCATACCGTAACCCGTATCCTAAGCCGTACCCTAACCCTAAACCTAACCCTAACCTCTACCCTACGCCGTACCCTCACCCGTACCCTAACCCGTACCCAAAGCCTTACCCTAACCCTAACCCTAACCCTCACCCATACCCAACGCCGTAACCTAACCCATATCCTAACCCGTATCCTAAGCCGTACCCTAACCCTAACCAATAACCTACGCAGTACCCTCACCAGTACCCTCACCGGTATCCTAAGCCCTACCCTAACCCTAACCCTAACCCTAACCCTAAACTACCCTTTACTGCTTTTGCCTCCATTAGATTTCCTAAACACTAGTGTTTTAAGGAACAGGTTAAAAAGAAAACCTTATGTGATTTTTTTATAATGTGTTTATTCTTTATCTTATCCTAGTGACTAAAATCTCCTCCATGGCTGAACCCCAAATAATATTCCTTTACGTGCTAAGTGGTATCTAGAGAGTGGGATAGGTTTAATAAATACCCTAATCCTAAAGTGTACCCTAACCTAACCCATACCCTAACCCTAACGCGTACCCTAACCCTAACCAAAACCCTAACCCGAACACGTATGCTAATCCTAACCCGTACCCTAAACCAATCCCTAACCCTAAAACTAACCCTAACCCTAACCCTAACCCTAACCCATAACCTACACCGTACCCTCACCCGTACCCTAACCCGTACCCTAAGCCGTACCCTCACCCGTACCCTAACCCGTATCCTAAGCCGTACCCTAACCCTAACCCTAACCCTAAACTATACCCTACACCGTAACCTCACCCGTACCCTAACCCGTACCCTAAGCCGTACCCTAACCCTAACCCTAACCCTAACCCTAACCCTAACCCTAACCCATACCGTACGCCATACCCTAACACGTACCCTAACCCGTATCCTAAGCCGTACCCTAACCCTAAACAATACCCTACGCAGTATCCTCACCCATAGCCTCACCCGTACCCTAAGCCGTACCCTAACCCTAACCCTAACCCTAACCCTAACCCTAACCCCTACCCTATGCCATACCCTCACCTGTACCCTATCCCATAACCTAAGCCGTACCATAACCCTAACACTAACCCTAACCCTAACCCATAACCTACGCCGTACCCTCACCCGTACCCTAACCCGTATCCTAAGCCGTACCCTAACCCTAACCCTAACCCTAACCCATAACCTACGCCGTACCCTCACCCGTACCCTAACACATACCCTAAGACGTACCGTAACCCTAACCCTAACACTAACCCTAACCTTAACCCACACTCTACGCCGTACCCTAACCCGTACCCTAACACGTATCCTAAGCCGTACCCTAACCCTAACCAATACCCTACGCAGTACCCTCACCCGTACCCTCACCCGTACCCTAAGCCATACCCTAACCCTAACCCTAACCCTAACCCTAACCCCTACCCTACGCCGTACCCTCACCCGTACCCTATCCCATACGCTAAGCCGTACCCTAACCCTAACACTAACACTAACCCTAACCCTAACCCTAACCCATACCCTACGCCGTACCCTCACCCGTAACCTAACCCGTACCCTAAGCCGTACCCTAACCCTTACCCTAACCCCTACCCTACGCCGTACCCTCACCCGTACCCTATCCCATACCCTAAGCCGTACCCTAACCCTAACACTAACCCTAACCCTAACCCTAACCCTAAACTACCCTTGATTGCTTTTGCCTCTATTAGATTTCCTAAGCACTAGTGTTTTAAGGAACAGGTTAAAAAGAAAATCCTGATGTGATTTTTTTATAATGTGTTTATTCTTTATCTTATCCTAGTGACTAAAATCTTCTCCATGGCTGGATCCCTAATAATATTCCTTTACGTGCTAAGTGGTATCTAGAGAGTGGGATAGGTTTAATAAATACCCTAATCCTAACGTGTACCCTAAACCTAACCCATACCCTAACCCTAACGCGTACCCTAACCCTAACAAAAAAACTAACCCTAACACGTACGCTAATCCTAACCCGTACCCTAAACCAATCCCTAACCCTAAAACTAACCCTAACCCTAACCCTAACCCTAACCCTTACCCTACGCCGTACCCTCACCCGTACCCTAACCCGTACCCTAAGACGTACCCTAACCCTAACCCTAACCCATACGCTACGCCGTACCCTCACCCGTACCCTAACCCATATTCTAAGCCGTACCCTAACCCTAACCCTAACCCTAACCCTAACCCATACCCTACGCCATACCATAACCCGTACCCTAACCCGTATCCTAAGCCGTATCCTAACCCTAACCAATACCCTACGCAGTACCCTCACCCGTACCCTCACCCGTACCCTAAGCCGTACCCTAACCCCAACCCTAACCCTAACTCTAACCCTAACCCCTACCCTAGGCCGTACCCTCACCCGTACCCTATCCCATACGCTAAGCCGTACCCTAACCCTAACACTAACACTAACCCTAACCCTAACCCTAACCCATACCCTACGCCGTACCCTCACCCGTAACCTAACCCGTACCCAAAGCCGTACCCTAACCCTAACCCTAACCTATACACTACGCCGTACCCTCACCCGTACCCTAACCCGTACCCTAAGCCGTACCCTAACTCTAACCCTAACCCTAACCCTAACCCTTACCCATACCCTGCGCCGTACCC